>NC_056746.1:1565487545-1565787545 GCF_019279795.1 Protopterus annectens
GTTGTTTATGTCTACTTTAATTTCTCTTTCCAAAATTAAAGTTTCTGAGGCAATTTTGTTCACCATTAGTTGATAGCTTTTAGCTATGCATTTCAAAAGGTCTAAGCCTTGGTTATTAAATAATTCTACTAGTTCCTTGTGAAACTCAGATCCTTTTATGAACCCTTTTGGGTATGAACCATACCTTAACCCCTTGGGTACTATTTTCTCCTTTAAACTTTTATTGAAGTAGTTTAGCTCTAGTTGTAATTTCTTAATTTTTAACAGTTTGTTGTCGAACAATTTCAGTTTTTCACCAACGAGCTATTCCCTTCATTAAAAGAGTCAATGTTATTACTTGCCTGTGGGTTGTCCAAACTGAGTTCATTACTTAACCAATTTGTAATGTCATTAGTAACATTTAAACCTGGTATTGATGACCTTACATTGTTGTCCATTGTTGAATTAGCGTCTGTCTGACTTGGTACACCTACCGATGCACAAGTTTCTTGGCTGTTCATAAACCGGTGTGGATAACTTATTTCTTGTGTATTTTGGGTTGAAGGCACTGCTTCTTCATTATTTATATTGTTTGCACCACTATTCAGCTTAGTTGCTGAGTCCACCTTAGCCGTCAGGCGTTCTAAACGTTCGTTCATTAACTCCAACAGTTGGGTAAGATTAACCCTCTCCGCTTCATCACTATGTGTCGAGGTATCCATTGCTGCTTACAGGTCGTCGGTGCTGTGTAAAAGACTACAGACTAGCACCAATAGATGAAAAACAAACTTGTAAATTCCACAAAAACACCGAACGCCGAGTGCAGCAATATTCCCAATGCTTTTTTATTTAACTTGTAAAATACTCCATAAACTGTGGAAAAAGTACTGACAAGTACTTCACTGAGCATTTAACACGAACAAAATACACACTCTAAAATAGGTTTATGTAAAGTGCTTTTCATCCGGATCTTATCCGGACTTCTTCAGACAAAATAGTTAAAATAATCAAGTACCGTTTAAATAAACTCAGCTGGTACTGGTGGCCTATCCAGTACTAGTAAATCAGTTTAAAATGTTTTTTAAAGCAGTACTCATTTATATTCATGTAATCACACACCGAGTAAACAGCTTGAAAAATGCCCCAGAAAAAAACACAAGTTTATTCCCACAGTGTTCTTAAACCTTTTGTACTAAATTGGTAATACTTTATGTAATATAATTTATTAATTAACAGAATATCTCAACTGGTATATCACTTAAAATACTAATAGTAGTGTCTATCCTTCACATAGACATCGCAATGTCTGCCAACATAGTATCAGTGGAAATAAATCAATTTATTATGGCTCCTGTGTCCTATTTCTAAAGGTCAACACTTGCAGCCTTCATCACCAAAAAATCATCTTAGTATGTTGTTAACTTAGGATCAAACGTCCTATTAGACACCACTGCGCACTCGATGCAAGTTCTCTGCTTTTTTAATAACTGTCACTCCATACTTCTTGACAGTCAAGTATTCAGTATGTTCGGATACAATATCTGCTCTACAAGTACCTAACTGTCAGTGTTTCACTTGGGTTATTATAAGTAAAATCCCCTTTTTTGGTACAATGTTTCACTATTTCAAAATGTTCACCACGATGATGACAGTGCAGTTATTCTGTCATTTGTAACTATCTTGGATTATGTCGGACAAAGAGCCAGTGGTCTTAATCATACTTAATATATAATTTACCTAAAAAGAAACCGTTGGTCACATATATATTCTGTGTTCCTAAACAGTTATTTTGCTCTTATTGTTTGTTATATTAGTTCCTTTCTATTAATTTACCACTGTTCACAATGTCCGCTGAAACTAACAAGTTCACCCACATCAAATTATGCGAACGGACTGCTATGAACAGTGTCCCCTGCTTGATAACTCAATAACTTTGTTTACAATACCTCCAACAATATAAATAAAAGTAAAGGTAAAAGGTAACCATAAACCAAACAAAACTATGGAAAAACATCCTCACAAAGTGCTGATAACTTGTATAGTGTATTACATATTTAGTTTATATCCTTAGACTAGACATCTACCATGTTCATAACAGTCTAGTTCTAACTTATATGTGGTCAAATGACCTGTTTTATATTTTTATATATTTAAACTCTTCTCTCTATGTGTGAACAGTACTAATAATAGGTTTTAACTAAGGATGCTGTTGACAGCTCAATAGGTTGTTTCCCTTGACATGTTCTCTTGTTTAGTCTTTACCTTTGAAACAATAGTAAAATTTCAAAAATGACCCATCTTTTCTATCTACATAAACTTTTAAATTTCAGTATACATGCTATAGAACACTTCTTGTTTATTCCCGGTTCTTTACTGGCATCTAAACGTAACTGCCAATTCAGTTCACTTCTTTCTAGCAGTAGTTTAACTAAACTATCATCTATGTATTTTTTATTTTTATTCTTTTCTGTGAATTGACTGATATGTGAAATAATCTTAAATTTAAAGTTGTGTTCAACATTTCCTTCACAATGTCTAGCTAAGGCGTTTTCAGTTCTCCTGTTCTTAATAGCATATATGTGTTTATACATTCTATCTTGTAGTCGGCGGTCAGTTTTACCGACATAAAAAGCTGGACATTGTTAACATTGAGCCAAATATACAACTGATCTTGTATTGCAGTTGTATATTTCTTGAATGTTTAATTTTTCTTTCCTAATAATAAAGAAATTTTCACTGTCAACATAGTGACAGTATTTACAAGTTCCACATTTGTGTGTACCTGCATTATTCTTTGTAGGTCTATGAGGTGTTTCTAAAAGTTTCTTTAAATTGAAACCACGTCTAAAGGTGATAATAGGAAACTCACCTATTTTGTTAAATATGTCCTTATCTAATGACAGGTAGTACCAAAATTTTCTTACTGTGTTCTGAATGTCTACTGCTACAGGACTGTATGTAAAAATAAATGAAAGTGAATAACTTTCACTATTGTTTGTAGATTTTTCTAATAATGTTGTGATTAACCTTTCCTCCTGTCCTGTTTCCAGTACTTCATTATTAACAACACTTGCTGTTGTTACTAAACAATTGTCCAAGATTGGTTTGTATATTCCTAACTTTCTTTTAAATTTAACCTCTTGCAAAATATTTAATAAGAACCTTGTAGGATAACCTCTATGTTTAAACATTTCGTAAAGTAAGTTACATTCTTTCTCAAAATCATTTTCTGTAGTTGTCATTCTCGCTGCACATACCAGTTGCCCCTTAACCACTGTTTTTTTTCTGGTATAGAGGATGGGAACTGGTAAAGTGCAAGAAAGAGTTAGAATAGGTGCCTTTTCTGTAAATTTGTGCAATGTATCTACTTTCCTGATTGTTCTTACTTAGTTCAATGTCTAGAAAGTGGATCCTTTGTTCCTGAAAGTTACTAGTAAACTTTAGGAAGTTTCCTGTTAAATTAAAGAATTCTACTAACCTATTAGCTAAACCACTGTCTCCTTTCAATAAAATAAAGATATTGTCTAGGAATCTTGTGTAAAAGGCAATCTTCTCTTTCTATTGACTTTGAAAAATAAAATTGGATTCCCAGTAGGCCATTACCAAGTTAGCATAACTTGCCCCTACTAGGGACCCCATAGCTACTCCGATTTTTTGGAGAAACAATCTGTTGTTAAATGAAATATAGTTATTCTTCAAAATAATATCTAACAATTGTTTTACTAATGATGTCATTATCAGTTGCCCCTTTCTTTTTTATGTATTCAGTTACCCAGTCGATACCTAAATCTTGTGGGATAGATGAATACAAATCAGATACATCAACTGTTAGAAAGTTGTAGTCTTTATTGAAAGTTAATGTGTTAATTTGGTCCAAGAAGGACCATGAATCTTTACAAATGTGTGGTTCTTTCTCCACATACTTTTTCAAGATTAAGTCCACAACTTTCGCATAAGGGTATGTGATAGACAGTCTCGCATCCACCAATGCTCTGAAAGGAGGATCAGACAGCCCTTTATGGATTTTAGGTATCCCAAAACATGTGGTAATTTTGTTGACAACATTGTAAGATAGTGGTTAAGTTGTATATCTGTCAACCCGTCAATAAACTGGTCACTAATAAACATCCTGATTCTGTTATATGCTGTTATATGCTGTATTAAGTTGACTTAAACTGACTTCTTTGTATGTTTCTCCTTTTAAAACTGACTCCATTTTCCTATTATAATCCTCCTTGTCCATAACCACCAGCCCCCCTCCTTTATCTGGTTTCATAAACCTAATTGGGAGTCCCCTAAATGATTTTAATAAGTTCCGTTCCTCTATAGTTATGTTCTCATTATTCCTTTGGTTTTTGTTATTACCAACTCTTTGCCTAAATTTATGTTCACATAAAAGTTCAAACATGTTAATACTAGGGTTACATGGTGGGTTAAATGTATTGGCAACTCTTAATTCATTGTTATTATATGACGAGTTTCCCATACGTACAGTCAGATTCAACTTATGTATAAACAACTTAAAGTCAGTCAAAAGCTCCGCCAAGTCACACTTATTAGTTGGTACAACACCTAGGGCAAAGTTATTCAACAAGACCTAAACAACATGCAGTACCAATTACGAGGTCGGGTACAAACTTGGAAGGAGATGTGACTAACAGTGAGGAATACATAAATGAAGGAGTTGAGATTCCTGAAATGCAAAAAGAAGATACTTTCAGGGGCCATAGTCATCAAGGCCAACAACCCCCCACCAATATTATAATTAAAATCAGTGGCATCAACAACAGCCGCAACAACAACAATAAAAAAACTTCAGAGGGGGAGGGTGAACAATTGGAACCCCAACCCACAATTTCCCCCCAAGAAGAGATACAACACCCGCAGCAACAAAACAAATTAACATTTCCATCATGTAAAGCAGTGTTGAACAGTAAAAGAGACTTTAAACTCTATAATTATACAGAATGTCACATTGATGAGTCTTTACTTGAACTGTTCTCAAAAGGACTTACATTTGTACCAACTAATAAGTGTGATTTGTCAGAGCTCTTGACTGACTTTAAGTTGTTTATACGTAAGTTGAATCTGACTGTACTTATGTGAAACTCGTCATATAATAACAATGAATTAAGAGTTACCAGTACATCTAACTCACCATGTAACCCTAGTATTAACATGTTTGAACTTTTATGTGAACATGAATTTAGGCAAAGAGTTGGTAATAACAAAAACCAAAGGAATAATGAGAACATAACTATAGAGGAACGGAACTTATTAAAATCATTTAGGAGCCTCCCAATCAGGTTTATGAAACCAGATAAAGGATGGGGGCTGGTGGTTATGTACAAGGAAGATTATAATAGGAAAATGGAGTCAGTTTTAAAAAGAGAAACATACGAAGAAGTCAGTTTAAGTCAAATTAATACAGCATATAACAGAATCAGGATGTTTATTAGTGTCCTGTTTATTGACGGGTTGACAGATATACAACTTAACCACTATGTTACAATGTTGTCACCAAAATTACCACAAGTTTTTGGGATACCTAAAATCCATAAAGGGCTGTCTGATCCACCTTTCAGAGCATTGGTGGATGCAAGACAGTCTATCACATACCCTTGCGCGAAAGTTGTGGACTTAATCTTGAAAAAGTATGTGGAGAAAGAACCACACATTTGTAAAGATTCATGGTCCTTCTTGGACCAAATTAACACATTAACTTTCAATAAAGACTACAACTTTCTAACAGTTGATGTATGTGATTTGTATTCATCTATCCCACAGCATTTAGGTATCGACTGAGTAACTGAATACATAAAAAACAAAGGGGCAACTGATAAAGACATCAGATTAGTAGAACAATTGTTAGATATTATTTTGAAGAATAACTACATTTCATTTAACAACAGATTGTTTCTCCAAAAAATTGGAGTAGCCATGGGGTCCCCGGTAGGGGCAAGTTATGCTAACTTGGTAATGGCCTACTGGGAATCCAATTTTATTTTTCAAAGTCAATGGAAAGAGAAGATTGCCTTTTACACAAGATTCCTAGACAATATCTTTATTTTATTGAAAGGAGACAGTGGTTTAGCTAATAGGTTAGTAGAATTACTTAATTTAACAGGAAACTTCCTAAAGTTTACTAGTAACTTTCAGGAACAAAGGATCCACTTTCTAGACATCGAACTAAGTAAGAACAATCAGGAAAGTAGATACATTGCACAAATTTGCAGAAAAGACACATATTCTAACTCTTTATTTGCACTTTACCAGTTCTCATCCTCTATACCAGAAAAAAACAGTGGTTAAGGGGCAACTGGTATGTGCAGCGAGAATGACAACTACAGAAAATGATTTTGAGAAAGAATGTAACTTACTTTACGAAATGTTTAAACATAGAGGTTATCCTACAAGGTTCTTATTAAATATTTTGCAAGAGGTTAAATTTAAAAGAAAGTTAGGAATATACAAACCAATCTTGGACAATTGTTTAGTAACAACAGCAAGTGTTGTTAATAATGGAGTACTGGAAACAGGACAGGAGGAAAGGTTAATCACAACATTATTAGAAAAATCTACAAACAACAGTGAAAGTTATTCACTTTAATTTATTTTTACATTCAGTCCTGTAGCAGTAGACATTCAGAACACAGTAAGAAAATGTTGGTACTACCTGTCATTAGATAAGGACATATTTAACAAAATAGGTGAGTTTCCTATTATCACTTTTAGACGTGGTTTCAATTTAAAGAAACTTTTAGAAAGACCTCATAGACCTACAAAGAGTAATGCAGGTACACACAAATGTGGAACTTGTAAATACTGTCACTATGTTGACAGTGAAAATTTCTTTATTATTAGGAAAGAAAAATTCAACATTCGAGAAATATACAACTGTAATACAAGATCAGTTGTATATTTGGCTCAATGTCAACAATGTCCAGCTTTTTATGTCGGTAAAACCGACCGCCAACTACAAGATAGAATTTATGAACACATATATGCTATTAAGAACAGGAGAACTGAAAACGCCTTAGCTAGACATTGTGAAGGAAATGTTGAACACAACTTTAAATTTAAGATTATTTCACATATCAGTCAATTCACAGAAAAGAATAAAAATAAAAAATACATAGATGATAGTTTAGTTAAACTACTGCTCGAAAGAAGTGAAGTGAATTGGCAGTTACGTTTAGATGCCAGTAAAGAACAGGGAATAAACGGGAAGTGTTCTATAGCATGTATACTGAAATTTAAAAGTCTATGTAGATAGAAAATATGGGTCATCTTTGAAATTCTATTGTTTCAAAGGTAAAGACTAAACAAGAGAACATGTCAAGGGAAACAACCTTTTGAGCTGTCAACAGCATTCTTAGTTAAAACCTATTATTAGTACTGTTCACACATAGAGAGAAGAGTTTAAATATATAAAAATATAAAACAGGTCATTTGACCGCATATAAGTTAGAACTAGACTGTTATGAACATGGTAGATGTCTAGTCTAAGGATATAAACTAAACATGGAGTACACTATACAAGTTATCAGTACTTTGTGAGGGTGTTTTTCCATAGTTTTGTTTGGTTTATGGTTAACTTTTACCTTTACTTTTATTTCTATTGTTGGAGGTATTGTAAACAAAGTTATTGAGTTATCAAACAGGGGACACTGTTCATAGCAGTCCGTTCGCATAATTTGATGTGGGCGAACTTGTTAGTTTCAGCGGACAATGTGAACAGTGGTAAATTAATAGTAAGGAACTAATATAACAAACAATAAGAGCAAAATAACTGTTTAGGAACACAGAATATATATGTGACCAATGGTTTCTTTTTAGGTAAAGTATATATTAAGTATGATTAAGACCATTGGCTCTTTGTCCGACATAATCCAAGATAGTTACAAACGACAGAATAACTGCACTGTCGACATCGTGGTGAACATTTTGAAATAGTAAAACAATGTACCAAAAAAGGGGATTTTACTTATAATAACCCAAGTGAAACACTGACAGTTAGGTACTTGTATAGCAGATATTGTATCCGAAAATATTGAATACTTGACTGTCAAGAAGTATGGAGTGACAGTTTTTAAAAAAGCTGAGAACTTGCATTGAGTGCACAGTGGTGTACATTAGGATGTTTGATCCTAAGTTAACAACATACTAAGATGATTTTTTGGTGATGAAGGCTGCAAGTGTTGACCTTTAGAAATAGGACACAGGAGCCATAACAAATAGACTTATTTCCACTGATACTATGTTGGCAGACATTGCGATGTCCGTGTGAAGGGTAGACACCACTATTAGTATTTTAAGTGATATACCAGTTGAGATCTGCTGTTAATTATTAAATGATATTACATAAAGTATTACCGATTTAGTACAAAAGGTTTAAGAACACTGCGGGAACAAACTTGTGTTTTTTCTGGGACATTTTGCAAGCTGTTTACTTGGTGTGTGATGACATGAATGTAAATGAGTACTGCTTTAAAAAATTTTTTAAACTGATTTACTAGTACCGGATAGGCCACCAGTACCAGGTGAGTTTATTTAAATGGTACTTGAGCATTTTAACTATTTTGTCTGAAGAAGTCCGGATAAGATCCGGATGAAAAGCGCTTTACATAAACATATTTTATAGTGTGTATTTCGTTCGTGTTAACTGGTCAGTGAAGTACTTATCAGTACTTTTTACACAGTTTATGGAATATTTTACGAGTTAAATAAAAAAGCATTTGGAATATTGCTGTACTCGGAGTTCGGTGTTTTTGTGGAATTTACTGGAAGAGTGCCAGCAATGTGCTCTGTTAGAGCTAGGTAGTACACTCTTTCAAGCATGTGCGAGGTCTGTGGCTTGTAAACATCTCTCCCCAGCATGTACTGGCTATTGTGGTACTAAGGCTAATGTCCAGACAGCACACAGCATGCATGGCTTGCAATTGTTGACATGGGGTATATGTAGGAGCTTTGGCCACACATGGCTGTACATGTCATGAACATATCACATGTCACTACTCAGGTACATACAGAGCAGAGCTGGATTTCCCTGAGTCTGTCAATACAGGCCTTGTGTAGGTCGTATGGTCCTGTTATTTGGGTATGCTTGCAGACATTGCATTAGGTGGACATGTCTAAAGACATACATGCCACATGGGGTGTTGTATGATATTATAGGTGTCATGGGTGACCAGTAGAGAGGGAATATTACCTCTGTTAACATAGATATCAAACCTTATGTATTGTTAGCATGCTATCTGCCATGTGCATGTGTGTAATGACTGTAGCCACCTGTATGTATAAAGGATAATGAAAGCTATGGTAATGTCATTTATGTTGTATGAGTGTGAGATGTACATATCCAGGGCAGGTACAGTTAGGTCATATCCAACCATGAGGGTGTTGTTTACTGGTGTACAGCAACAGTCAACCATGTTAATGCTAACAACATCCGAGGGACCTTGGTATGTGTACAACTGAGCTGGTTACAAACAGTGGTATTATTGCATTGTATAACACATTATACAGCTGTGTCTGTACATGGGTACTTTGCACAGTTGATGTAGGCCTAGGTACAGTCCACCAATCGGGGGCAATCTGGTGGTCTACCATGCTATGTCATACCACATATGGATGTGTGTTGGTAGTCTGGGGACAAGGTGGTGGATGTATATGAGGATACAACCTAGAATTCAGCATTTGCCACTGTCACCTGTACCTGACTCATCTGTGATGCGTTATGTCAGAGTACTGGTCTTTACATGTGAGTAGCCTTTATGAATATGTGTACACCACCAACTGGAATGGTCCATACCACTGTTATGGCCCACATGTTTGGATTTGAGTTATATATTGGCAGTGTAATTGTACTCTACAGAGCCTTCAGCCAGGTGTTCCTCACTGCACAGATGTTAGTATTCCCCATTGTAGGATCTACATTGAGCAAATGGATTACTAAAGCCACGCATCTAGCACTGGTTAGCATAAGCATCCAATGCAATTGTCATGTAGGTATCAGGGTGTTACTTCTGGGTGTAGGGCATTTGCCTTGGAATGCGGCTATATGGGTAAATGTGACCTAGGTATTATCCACACACACATAAAACATGGATGCATGTGCTATGTGTTGAAGGGTCATCATTTGGTCATGACAGCCCGGAATGACAGACACTGGATAACCTCATAATAACAGCACGACATCGGCTCATTGTTTTGGTCTAGCAGTTGCCACTCGTACCATGACATCACTGCACGTGGCATTAATGAGCTTGTAGAAAATGCCTCATGTAAGGTGACGGACAGCAGCAGATCTTGTGTATATGACCAATGTGAGATATACTTAGGGTAGCAGTCCTGCTAATAATAACAACTACTAACATAGCCGGGAGAGGTCATCTTGACACCTGCACCTCAATACCATTACACAAGGTGGCTCACACATTATACTTTCACATTCCACTGTTCCACATATAATGCCACTGTCCACAACCTGCTATCAATGTATGCCTTTCAGGGCAGCAAGGTGTGTGACATATACTGTAGGCAGCAAACGCCTGTGCGACCCAGGTAACCTATTGTCTGTCACGTCCACACATGCAGGAATGTGTATAGTTAACATATATATGTCAGTACTTCATGTACATGTATGCATGTGTATCACACAGCACAGACACAGATATATCATTTACGGGCCACATACAGGTATCAGGTAGTAAACCAGTATGATGTGCATATATCCTGGCAGGTAAGATGTACCTAGCTGTAAACCTGTGTGTTTACAATAGGAGTCCATTACAACGTGTTCTGTACATGTAAGTGTTTGAGCATGCACACTGTGGCCTTCAGTGGTTAGAATCAGAGTGCATCCCAAACAGCCCTGTGCTACCAAGTGTATGAGTGTACCCATTGCCACCTTGTGTAATTCGAGTCAATGCACCAACAAGCCCTTTGTTACTAAGTGTATGAGCATGCCCAGTATAACCTTGTGTAGTTGTAGTCATAGTGCATCCCAAATGGCCCTGTGCTACTAAGTGTATGAGCATGCCCACTGTAACCCTGTATAGTGATAGTAGTTGTCCATTCCACAGATGGCCATACTCCAGTTCAGGTTCCTGTTGTGCTACAACTATACCTCTCAGGCCTACCTACAGATGATGTGTCATGTTTGTGCATACAGGTTGTAATGGACACCTACTTTAAACACACAGGTTTACAACTATGTACTTCATGGCTGCCAGTCTCCCTGTTGCTGTCCTCAATCTTAGAAGGGCAGTCTGACTGCCTTGTAATGTGTAATCTCTGTGGCGCATCTCGTAACTGCATAGCACTGTAATAGTGATCTGTTGATAGGCAGGAGTTCTGATCCCACCACTGGCATCTGTGTGCGTGTGTTTGGGTGTGTGACAGCTAATACCTGAGTGTGTCTGTCAGCAAATGGCTGAGTGTGTTTGTCTGTGTGTGTGTCTTAGCAAATGCCTGAGTGTGTGTGTCAGCAAATAGCTGAGTGTGGCTGTGCATGTGTATTTGTGTCTGCATCCTGTCATGACAGTGGGTTTTGCTGCATTCCAAAGAGATACCTCCTTTTGCACTGGATTTTATCCTTGTCAACTACTAAACCTCTCTCTTCCCCCCTCCCCACTGCAAGTAATCAGTCCTATGATGTCACCCAGCTCAGAAGTGGAATCAGAGTAAGTGTAATTGTATGTGTTCTGTGACACATACCCCAATTGCATACCACTGTACTAGTTACCTTTACATAGGCAAGACACGTATGCACAATACTGGCAAGTGTGTGCGTGTTTGTGTGTGTGAATACCCTGTAGCCAGGCATACACATGTGTAATGTCTTTTAGCACACCATGGTAGCCATCTGTGGTGACCAGTGTCTACAAAGTGTTACGTAGTTAGGAATGGTAAAGAATACACAGTCAAGCACGACTACAGTTGGGTATGTTATTTTCCTGTGTCACTGTCGAGCAGTGACACAGAAGTGGTGTCTGGGGTGTAGATCCATACCCATCATTCCCCCACCTCAACTCCACAATCCCCGGGGTAAATTACATTAGCCATCATTCCCCACTCCAGACTCCACATACACAACAACCATCCCTTCTCTTGAGAACTGCTTATGATTTAAATGTTATAACACAAGAGATGCCTCTGTTTTGTGTACACGTCATTTCCTTTGGAACCCTTCTGTGTCACAAAGGGTGTTCAGACATGTATACATATCGTAGGTGTATATATACATATATATATATATATATATATATATATATATATATATATATTTATGTAGTTATGACAGTTGTACAGATGTAGACTTGTCTTTGTTGTTTCACAGAGTACAGTACATTCAAGGGTACTGTACATATGTACACAAAGTGACTGTCCCATTTGTTTTTAGTACTGTGGAATACCTGTAGTAGGATGTGCTTTATAGACTCCATGCAGCATGTATACAACCCAGATGGCTTAGTGGTACATCCAGTGGTCTCAGTGTGCATGGTCCAGGTTTCAAGACCTGCAAGCCTTGTTGATACTGTCAATTAGGACTGCATAAGACACTTTTAAGCAGTTATAAGCAGGTGTAAATGTGTTTTCATGACAGTAAGCAGCAGGTACATGCAGGTAACAGACATGTACAACTCGCAGTACACTTGGAATGCACTTTTTTGGCAATCCTGCTGATGTCACCCACCTATGAATACACATCTGGAACTGCTGTAACCCAGTAATCTCCATGGCGCGTGCTGTAACTGCGTAATGCTGTAGTGTGTTAAACTGGTTTGGTAGGTGTTCTAATCCCAGACAGGTTGTGTGTGTGTGTGTGTGTGTGTGTGTGTGTGTGTGTGTGTGTGTGTGTGTGTGTGTGTGTCTGTCTGTCTGCTTGCCTGTGAAAGATACAATGCATTTAGAGTATGTACACTCTTTACAATTCACATGACCACCATTGGCAATCCTGCTGATGTCATCCACTTAGAAATACACCTCTGGGACCGCTGTAACCCAGTGTTTTCCGTAGTGCGTGCTGTAACTGTATATTGCTGTAGTGTGATAAACTAGTTAGATAGGGGTTCTATTCCAAGAGAGGCCAACTGTGTGTGTGTGTCTGTCTGTCTGCCTGAGAAAGTAACAATGGCTTTTAGAGTATGCACATTCTTTACAATTCACATGACCACCTTTAGCAATCCTGCTGATGTCACCCACCTAGAAATACACCTCTGGGACTACTAGAACCCAGTATTCTCTGTAACTCGTGCTGTAACTGTGTATTGCTGTAGTGCGATACACTAGCTAGGTAGGGGTTCTATTCCAAGACATGGCAGGTGTGTGTGTGTTTTACCGTCAGAGTCTGTGTGGAGGTGGCTGTGAGTGTCTAACCACTGGACATGCTTGGGAGTGGATTTTGTAGTTTTCCTATATGATGTCCATATTATATGTCACAATGTCCACCTCACGAGGAGTACAGATGTCAGTCAGCTAAGGGACTGTGTTGGCAAGCCATACCCCTTCATCTGGCAAAAGGCCTGGTGAACAAAGTATGCAACCCTACTATTACCCAGAAAACGTTCTGAACCCATGTGTCATACACAAACACACTTGCCTAGAATATACCACTATGTTGCTAGTACCCTGCACATTGATGACAGATAGTAGGCATGGTGTGATTGCAGTGGGCTGCAGAGGGCATGGCACCCTGTACAGCAGTAAAATAGGCACATAATTGCAGACAATGTGCCTTCACTATGTTCCCACTGAATGCCTGCAACATATGTGGTGCCATCAAATGTGATCCACAGAGGCCCTACAATGCCTTACACATGTGGCCTGTATGGACCGATGCCACTGACACCAGGGAATATCTGTATCATGCTATTAATGCAGGTGCAGGGTCAACCTGCTGTCTATAAGCAGGTCCTGCCACACCAGGCCAGTAGAGGATAACAGTCTGTGTACACAACATGTGCCAGCCAAACCAGGTACACTTGTACATGTCACTGTACATTATTGTGGGACGTGCACATCCCAGGCAATGTCCATGTCAAGGACCATCAAACACAGATATGGCATGCATTGCAAATCTATGGCCATACACAATGGTAACCAGGATGTCAGGACAGTTCAAACAATACCCATCTGTGTGGGACATTGCAGACACTACACCCCTGTACCACACTGCACACCATTGTCGGGTGATGTGATGCCAAGCATTACCCCTCACCCAGCCTTGTACAGCCATCTTGCACAGCCAACCACTACACACCCATGAAGCAATGCACACATGCATGTCAGTACTGGCACCTTGTGTCTGTGTGTGGGGCATGATGCTCCCAATCACAGTCACTCCCAGTATAACTCCCATTGGCATACCGACAGATGTCAAACACATTCACATGTCTTAGCCCATAGAACTTCTGGATATCCCCTGTGGTGCATGTAGCACCTGTGCATTACTGCAGTGTGGCAAACTAAGTAGTTTGGAAGTGTATTTGTGGGCCTGGCAAAGAGTGTCAATGCGAGTCCATTAGAGAGTGTGGTTGTGTTGACAATGACATCCGTTCATGTGGACAGCCATGTGTGCTACACCTAATGTATGTCTACTATATCTCTGTTGCAGATGTCGCTCACCAGCACATATATATGTTCTTACAGCACACCAACATGTCAGATTTGTGGCACATGGAGTAACTGCATGCACTTGTAATAGTAATGACTAGTCAGTCATGGGTTTGAACCCCTGTACTGGTAGGTGTGTGACAGACAATGCTTAGGTTTTAGTCTCCAAGCCCTTCTTTGATGTACTTTGCCTCTGCCTGTGCCTCCCACACACTCTCTGGTGGATGTGGAGTTGTACACTTGCTCAGCAGCAGCTTGTGTTTTGTAAGTGATGGTCATGATCAGGTGATGGCCTCTGCACCTATTGCAGTCCTCCACTAGCAGATTGCATGTGGAACAGCTGTGATGATGTTCCCATAGCCAATCGCATGGAAACACAGTACAATATCTAGGAACATCATGTTGGTGTTTGCCCATGATAGTCACTCTGATTGGTACCTGGATCTGGTGTTTGGTAAACGGCATCACAGATGATAAATGGATGTTCCTTAAACAACATACACAGTGGGAAATAGTCTGAAGACAGGAGGGTGATGTGCCAGACATGACTACAGCATGTAAGTGTAGCTATGCTTTGTTGAGACTACTGCCTGTTTAACAAGTTGTGTGTGGTAATGGCTATTCTGCATGTTTTAAAGCTGACAAGACAGTGCTCTGTTTGTGAGAGACACCCATCTGTAAGGCCATCTGTGGACTGGTCAGTGTGTTGAACAATTTCTTTCCTGTGTTACTCACTAAACACACATCTGTGAAATGCAGGAGCATAGTGTGAGGATTTCAGTCAGTACATGGTGATAGTGATGAGTTACTGCCATTGCATCCCTGATTGGACATATTCCACATGAAACAGTGGTATGACAGACACTGTCTGGAGTTCTCAGTGACATGCCAATAATGGGCCACTGTTCATAGCTGCAATCACAAGTCTTCTACACTTCGTACAGATGTCATGCAGTATATATGCATGTGTTGTGCTCCCTCTGCAAATTCATACCATCTGTTGTGTTGGGTTGATGGTCATATCTATGCATGCTGTTATAAGTAATCCTGAATGCTGTTGACTATTACTAAGCCATATCTGTGTTTAAGTTGCAACACCATAGGCTGTATGGGTTTTGAGTTCCCTGTAGAACCTCCTGTTCCACTTCAGCTGGCTATGGCACCAGGCACCAGCACATCTGGGGTCCAGCCTTGGACCTCCACCTCTGTTGGCTCTGCACTACCTTCTGGTGGTACCGTCATTGAGGATGGGGATTGTCCCCCCTGGGAGCAGGTCCAGACAGGAACATGTCTGCTGTTGCACAGTCATTGACATGGTGCATAGGAGGATCAATAAGGGGTTTGAGGCCAGATATGCCAGCTCGAGGGCAGAGTGTCACATTTACAGGGCGAGGCTGCCCCTCGTAGACAGCCCCCAGCACTCTCACCTTTGCAGCTGTTTTGGTGCAGTGGTGGCTGCCCATGGCTAGGGACCTCCGTCCCATTGTTTCCATCTGGGGGCTCATGGGCTTGTGACTGCCGAACACCTCTCCCCATCCGAGGTGTATCCCCCCAAATGTGTCATATACCGACCCTGTATGCTGCCTTGTCTGTCATCCTACCCTACCTGTCCTTCATGAGCATACCTACTGTCCTTCCCCCACATCCCACTCTCACCCTACAGAAACAAAAGACCAATCGGTTCCTAGAACAACATTTGCCCCATACATAGCTGTCCATTTCACACACGTGTCCACTGGACACATGTAACCCTTTTAATATGCATCACAACATACTCCAGTTCTCCTCACCCCTGTCTGTCAGGCACACTATCCTAGTATGTACATGACTCCTACAGGTTCCAAGTACATGTGATGTGGACGACCCCATTGTACACACAACACTACCGGCCCCTCTATGGTTACCCCATTTACCTTTATCATGATGATGGTGTTACACACAGCTCCTTGCAAGAGTATTGTTCTCACATAATGATTAGACAGGAACTGTTATGTTAATGTAAATAACATGCACAGAGTGATGTATCTGGCCAAAGTACAAATGTTTGGGTGTATTAATGACACATGTCTGTCTGAGGGAGTCTTGATATTACATAGGACAACACCACTACATAATACAGGCATTGCTGGTGTTTCTCTTTTAATTCCTTTGTAATACTTTGTTGTCTCATGGGATGTTCTTGATATATCTATATATATGTATGTATCTATATCTGGACATACACACTCACACATACATCTACATGATGGAATACATTTCCTATACTGTTGAATGACTGTGCTGGATGATATGTTTGTGATAAGATCTGATGTCTGTATATCTGCCATGGCTTAGTGGAAAATCACAATAGCTGTATGTGCAGGGTCCTGGTTTAGAGCCTTGCAGAGGCCATTTATTTTGTTGCTTGGCAGAACAAGGCCATTGGATACGGAGTGATTAAGGCACATTAAAGTAGTTGTGAGCGGGTGTGTGTGGGTTTGTGTAAAGCTAAGCAATGCTAACCTCCGGTTACAGTTTCTTACACTCAGTTAGCCTCTATATTGCTTTACCAGTGTAATACTCTCATACTGGTGGCCAAACAGGCTTACACACGCTTGCTACCGCACTTGCAAATGCACTGCATTTGGTGTTTGCATCAGACACTCACACCCCTGGGTGGGAGTGAAGACTAAGGTATTACCTTGTGATGCCTATTACATTGGATTACATGCCTACAGTATTGGGAATGGCTGCCCATTAGGCGAAAGCATGCCATTCGACTGTACAGAATCCGTGGCCTGTCCAGAGTTTGATTCATATTATTGGTGTGTTCCTCTTACAATCTGGACCTGACTGGCTAATACGTGGGAACTGGCACTCTTCAATACAAACAAGTAACTGGGTTTTGGAACCTACATCCTTCAGCCGAGTCATGCTACTGCATACCTAATATTCTATCATCTTTCTAAGGTTGTCAGTGGAACATGTGCTTTCTGTCCCTATCAGACCTCTCAAATGACTGGGGACAAATATCAACTGAATCAGGGACATGTCATGACTACATCAGGGACACATTTAAATTATTAGTGCTATTAACCTGACACATTGACAGATTCAGAGCATATGAATTCATACACATTTTCTGAGGTAAATGATGTTTATAACTCTTAATTGTTGTCATTATTCATTACGTGTAATTCATCACCTTTCCTCCAAATGTCACTAGTTTTAGGAGGGATTAAGTGGGACAGAGTTAGACATTGATTCGAAATCAGGGATATCCCTGGAAATCGGGGACAGTTCAGGGGTATGGTCCCTATTTGTTTCTCCAATGGCTTATGTCCTGCCCAGTGGATTTACTCTTAGGGGTTGAGAGGTATGGGCATCAGCTATGCCCATTTCCGAATATTACTTACATCCCCGGGGTGGTCCTAAAATGATTGTGCCAGCCAGCATCTGCACACCTAGGCCCATAATTGCATACCCATAGTTCTCCCACCTGCCGCTCCTCTACAGCACTCATCCTTACTGTGGGTGCAGGAGGGGTATAAACACACCACTACACACTGCCCACTCTCCCCATGTTGGGACATATGTCGTACATTGTGTAGACCCATGGGTTATCAGGCTTGCACAACCTACTGGTCCGTGTACATCTACAGCCTGGTTTGATGAATCATTACCGGGACTGCCTCTGATAATCTTTAAATTTTGGTGTCCCACAAGGGACATCGATGTCTATGTTTCAAAATTAGACCAAGCAGGTCTGTCCCACTGGTGGTATCCTGCCTGTGGTCTGGGAAGCAGTGGTGTGTTTACTTTTACTGTGTGTCTGTATGTCTCACAGGACTAGCTGGAGGGTGGAGGGGTTGATGCTACATGTTACACGTTTGGTTATTGGACCGCTCACCCCCATATGCACGGCCTGTGAACATATGTAACTCGTAACTGCTGTATCATATCCTAGCTCTATACAGGTGTATATTTACAGTCACATATATATATATATATATATATATATATATATATATATATATATATATATATATATACATATATATATATATATATATATATATATATATATATATATATATATATATATATATATATATATATATATATATGCTCTCTCTCTCTCTCTCTCTATATATATATATATATATATATATATATATATATATATATCTATATAAAACAACATATGCATCTATGGGTGTATGCATATGTATATATTTATATGTCGCTATGTATATATTTGTACTACGGAGAGGGAGAGGCTTATCTCTATGTCACTATGGGTAGATATACACACACATACCTCTACATATATACATCTACATCTGGTTATTCTTTTCCTTGCCATATAGATTACACTTTGCTGCAGTGGTACTCGTAGTGGGTGTGGCTGCTCGTTGGGCGATGCCTCTGCCCAATGAACACATTCACTTGCATCCCTAGGGCTGTCCATATAGGTCCACATCAGCCAACACCTGCACACCTAGACCCATAAGTAGCTACCCATAGTTCCCACACCCGCACCTCCTCAACCGCACCCATCCTTACTCTGGGTCCTGGTCGGTTCTGGACACACCACTACATGGTGCCCACTCTCCACTTCATGGGACCCATTTCATACAATTGTCTTGACCCATGGGTTTCAGGCTTTTCCACCCTTGTATTCCAAGTATGTATACACCCCAGCCAGAATGTTCGGTCTCTCACCTTCTTTTGGCCTTGCCAATTTTTGGGGTGTCGCACAAGGGACGCTCCTGCCTGTGTTCCAAGATTAGAATTCACGGGTGCACTGTGTACCCCCCACCAGCTGTATCCTGCCTGTGGTCTGGGGAGCAGTGGACTTTTTACATTGTTTGTGTGTATGTTTCCCGTTTCCGGCTTTTGGGGGGGGGGGGGTGGAAGGTCATGCTACGTGTTTCATATTTCTTACTTGGGCCGCTCACTTCTATTGGCATAGCCTGTGAACATATGTCATTCTTCTGTGCTGTTTCCTATCATAGCTGTATATCTGTGCATATCTACGCACACACAGACACACACACACACACACACACACACATATATATATATATATATATATATATATATATATATATATATATATATATATATATATATATACACACACATATATATATATATATATATATATATATATATATATATATATATATATATATATATATATATATCTATATATATATATATATATATATATATATATATATATATATATATATATATGGGTCTACTTGAAAACACCGACATGCCAAAACACAGACGATGAGAATACCGAGACCAGAAGATTGACAACTGAGATGACCAACAGTTTAAAAGCCCAACGCTGAGAACATTGACATGTTAAGGTAGGTGTGCGATAGTGACAGGCTTTAGGGTTAGGGGCGGGTTAAGTGAGTTAGGGTTAGGGTGCAGGTAAGGCATGTGTGTGATAGTGACAGACTTTTGGGTTAGGGGCAGGTTAAGTGAGTTAGGGTTAGGGCGCGGGTTAGGAGAGTGTGCAATAGTGACGGACCTTAGGGTTAGGGTTTGCATTAAGGTTAGTGCATAAATAGTTGTGTATGTAAGGTTTAGTGTAGGTTTGTAAGGTTTTTGATGTGCTTGTGTTGTGTGTGTGTTTTTCGGAAAAGGTATTTGTTTTGTTTTGTTGATTGTGGGGATTGTGGTTTGTCGGGCATGTGAAGTTTCATGCTTTTAAACTGTTGGTCATCTCAGTTGTCAATCTTCCGGTCTCTGTGTTCTCATCATAGGTGTTTTGGCATGTCTGTGTTTTCAAGTAGACCTAGCTATATATATATATATATATATATATATATATATATATATATATATATATATATATATATATATATATATATACATATATATATATATATATATATATACATATATGTATATATATATATATATATATATATATATATATATATATATATATATATATATATATATATATATATATATATATATATATATATATATATATATATATATATATATATATATATATATATATATATATATATATATATATATATATATATATATATATATATATATGTGTGTGTGTGTGTGTTTGTAAAACAATGTATACCCCATGTAAATGCACTTACACATGCTTACTGATGTTTATATATGCTTAAACCTGCTTATTAGTGCCTTATTCATTACGACACTGACACTTCGATCCAGTTAACTTTTAATTGATATTTTGCAGGTTATACAGCGGACAGATGTCGCAATATGTTCATGTACAGATGGTAAATGGTATGTGATGCAGTGGGATTCGGTACGGGAATGTCTGTTCGTTAGGCGGTTGCTCTAACCAATACACTGTTGCTGTGCTGCTTCATTTGTATATATACCCATATACCCATGGCTCCTGGTTCTCCAAACACACCCCAATGCCTCCCTAACACTGCAGTCATCCATTCTCCTGTTGGATTTGCGGTGTATCCACACCACTACACATTGGCCACTCCCTACTCCTATAGACCCATCCCATCAGTTGACTCACTCCACGTATCCTCAGAACTCCCAAACGTTTAGCCACAAACATTGGTGACATGACCGACCAAAAGAATACTAATCGCAATTTTTGGGTTGTCCCACATGGGACATGCATGTGTTTATGTCAAGATTAGACTCTATACTTCATTACATCCTTACTCCCGTTAACATGACACTATAATAAATTAATAAGTATGACTATATGGTAATGCACACGTTACACATGAGAGCCTAAATATGTATGTGTTCGGTGTATTTATTTTACAAATAGACCGGTTTAGAAATTGGCATTGCTGTAGCAGGCAGATCACAGGAATGATTCCATATGTGTGAAAGTCCTCACCTTTGATTTTTTCAGCACTGCACTGACTTCGGACATTGTACACACTTCTGCATTTTAGCAGTTTCATCCCATCACTCTTATGCACAACCTATTATTCTATCTACTGTCGAGGTTTGTAAGGGCAGATTTATGTTATTTATGTCTGCAAATGGAATGAATGTATTACAGAGAATGTACTTCTACATATTGATGTCTGCAGGTGTGTATGCATATATATACTTATAACAAACTTGCTGACCTCCACAGGGTGGTCCAATTAGAACCAGCCCATCCAACTCTGGCATGCCTGGCTCCATAATTTCATACCCATAGTTCCTCCACCCCACCTGTGTTCAACATACAACACACGCATACCATCCATTGTTCTCACAGCCATGACACACCTCCACACATTGCCCTCTCCAGAGCGTTAGGGGCTCTACACGTATGTTGTCCCAACCCATGTATTCTCAGGTTCTCCCACCATTTAGTTCTTGAACATACCTGCCCTTGCTTGTGTAATGGTCGGATGGCCAAATGGTCTATCAATTTTTGGGTAGTCCCACCAGGGACTACCCTCTGTGTGTAAAGTAGACTTAGCAGATCAACAATGTTACTCCCACTGGTAATATCCTGCCTGTGGTATGAGTAGCAGTGCTGTGCTCACTCCTGCCCAGCTTGATATGACATACGCTGACAGCGCTATATAATACTGGGGTTGCTGTTGATTCCCTTCTCATTCCTTTTGTATACTTTATTGTTACATCGTTCTTTCTTCATATATATATATATATATATATATATATATATATATATATATATATATATATATATATATATATATATATATATTATATATCTGTACATACTTATATACATTTCCTATGCTGGGCGCTGCTTAGACCCGCGCAAGCGCTCTCAGACTTGCTTACTGGTACCTATATGTGTTTACTGCTGCTTATTTGTGCTTACACCTGCTTACTAGTACTTTATTCATTATGACAGTGCCACTTTGCTTGAATGATATTTAAGTTAAATATCTCATGTGATACTCTTATGTCGGTTTTACAGCAAAATGACATTCGTTCCACATGTAAAATGATATGTGCTATTGTTGGGCTCGAACCGTGAATGCCTGTTTGTTAGGCGGATGCTCTAAACACTACACTATTAACATATACATTTATTCCGCATATTTTTCTCTCTTTGAATGAATATGAATATCTTTGAATGCCGAGGGCAGCGACATGCAAACATCCTGCATTTTGCTTACACCTTCGATATTGCAGCAATTCAAATGTATAATAGGGACACGGGGAATGTAATTGTGACAGTTCTAGGGACAGGGCTCAACATTCCACTACGTGCTTGTGTGTTTACTACTTCAATTTTATTTCACTGTTCGTGGACACTCTTGTATGCTTAGCATACATTTCGGTATCCACAGACACTGTCTTACTGACTTACTATTAGGGGCGGGCTCTACAAGTAGGCATAGTAGGTTTTGCAACTGTCGGGGCATGTTTACGCCTCTGTAGAGCACTTGTACATGCCCCCTACACTCGCACACATTTCCTGTGCACATCAAGAATGCAGCGGCATGCCCAAATACATATCCATATGGTGCTGCTGCGCCATCTGTAGTGAGGATTCTCGGCGCAAGGCTAAAACCGTCCTTGCGCTGAGCTTCTTCAATCCCGGGGTATCTCTGTGACATAAAGTGTAAGTGAAGTGAGTGTAGATAAAGATGGCACATAATGATAGGATTGAATTCAGTTTTAAGATATTTTCTTATGACTCTATTCAGAATGAATATTGACACTTAATGTTGTATATGAAACAAACCTGCTAAAGTCTGTGATGCATGATAAAAATCTTACCTGCAGTTCATGTGAATTAATGTTACAAAGGTGTTGTAAACTCACTCATCTTATTAGTAATAACAATATGTGTCATGGATGTTGTGACATATGTGTCATTTTGAAAAGTGTGCAAAGACAAAAGCAGTAACATGAGTAATGTAGACCCGTGTTATATATGCTGGAGAACTTTCCCATATCTCAAAATTTTTCATCATCCCAGTTATACAATATACTGTAAACATAGGTGTAATGTATATTATACAAGGTCGGTGCTAACTAACATAGGTTGTAAAAGGCTTATTTTACGGAAGTTATCTCATTGGAAAAGACTTTTCTCTATGTTGTTATTGTGTTTTAATTTGTAAACAGAATGGCTTTAAGCTTTAACATCGGAGATCTTTAAACCATGGAGATAAGCGTGTTTTGTTTAAAAACTGTTAAACCCAGTGAAAACCCGTTGCTTTTCAATTTAAAAGCAAGAAGCGAGAGAGAGACTCGCTGCTTTTTGGTTACAAAATATTAGAATGAGTTTAACATACAGCGGTTTAAAAAAAATAAACAGCGGAGATGTCGTTGTTTTTTAAAAGCGTCAACTCGCTATGTTAAACTTATTATAAACATAGCGAGATATTTAACACAACTTGCAGCTTTTCTTGATACTTTATACAACTAGCGCGGTACATCACCGGTAGCAGTACATCAAACTCGGCAAGATGCCACAACTATCCTGCGAGGGGGCGTAAACATGAATTATAAGTAACAGTTTCTTAATTTATGTAATAATTTTAAAATAATAATAATAAATAAATAAAATAATGCACCTGGGTGTATGGTCCATTTACCTGCGGTTTTTTTTTTTTTGGCCCCTGGCGGCCCTCCGCGGACCAAACCACGCCAACGGTAATTTAGCATTACCCACACCATCGAGGTTATTGCTATAATATATACTGTGACAAGTATGACCTCCTGTCATTCTCTGTGTGTCCCCTTTCAAAGAAATTGCCATTACCTGAAACCCTGATGATGTGTAACCTAAATTCTACTTATGATATTGCAAGCAGATGTGAAAAGGATGGGTGTGTCATGCCAATGCTATAATAGCCTTGTTACATATATCCATTTGTTATGTCACTTAGCAGAACAAAGTAAGCTCTTTTATAATTTTTAAATGTCTTTTCCATTTCTGCTCCTCATGGTTCACTTCCAAAGGAAAATGTGAAATATTTATATAAAAAATGTATTGCATAGATATGATTTGCACAACATTATTGGTATAATTATTATGAGTTTCCTTATATCAGTAGTATTTGTTTAGGGCAGAAGGTCTTGTGATGTATGTACGTAACGTAATCCACCATGTATTACACAGGTCTGTGTTTATCTAAAATATATTTACAAACAAAAATATTGCATTTTCCATAGACATGCAGTGCCATAACTAATTAAAGTCACAAATACAGGCATCTCAGAAGTATAACTCCAGTCAATGTTATATTATTATAGTGCTAATTACCATGTAGCATTTACAGTTAATTAGCAAAATTTAACAATTTATTCTTTTTTTTTTCTTATGGGCTCGATTCGCAAGTGGTACTACTCAATCTTACCAATGTGTACCTCCAACAAAGCAAGATGTTACAAGTCATACCATTTTTCCTCCAACCAAGAACAATTAGAATAAATACCATGAAGCATTTAAGCTTCTAATACTGGAACATGTGTCTATAGTTTCAGCACCACAAATGGCCAAATCTCATTGCCATTTCTCACACCTTCTGTGCTTTTTGATTTAATCAGTGCCAATATGTATGGCAAGTCATAGTCATGCCTTCAATTACACAAATTCTGCTGACTTTGACACAGGAGGAGCAGGTAGGGGATGAGCTATGGCAGTGTCATTGCTCACAAACCAGTACACACAAGATCTAAATTGGGCACCAATTCAGACCCATATTTCTAGCTTGACTGCTGCAGACATGACTGGAGATTGTAGGGATGGTGTTCCATTTAGGGTGTAAAGGTGGGGTGTTGAGGACTCCAGGATTTGTATGGCACTCCTTGTGAAGCACTACAGCTACAGACTACTGCAGGGTGATTATACCGGGTCTCAGTATAAGACTGAGGCTTGGACTTCTTTTGCCAAGGCTGTCTCCAGTGCAACTGGCATCCCACACACTGTGGTGCAATGTTGTCAGGGTTACAGTGACATGAGGTGCAAATGGGACCTCCTGAGCAGATGAGAGGATGAATTTAAGACTACAAACAACCCTCAGTTTAGTAAGTATATTGACCCATTAACTCTGCATGATATGGTATTAATTAGCCAGCAGATGTAGTTATTCATTATGTTTTCATATATTTATTTTTTCTTTTCTTTTCTCTGCTGTACAGCTGTGGCAGAGAAATCAGAAAATTGTAAGCTGCATTATGAGAGACTAATTAGCCTCAGAGTGGCATGAGGCAAGTATGCATCAGGTCTGAATGCAAGGCAGAGAAACATTTTTAGTCCATCAGTGTATATCATCTTGAGCAGGCATACTTTGACTTTGATATCAAGCATACACATGTGCTCCAATGGATACATCGGTTTGTGTGCATGTTCAATACCCAGAAACACACATTAGATTTTTTTCAGGACATTATTTAAAAGATATTCACTGCAATACTGCATGCCATTAACAATTAAGTTTTGACAAATGCAAGTATTATCTTTAAAAGAAGATACCTGATATGGTACAGTAAAATACACGGGTCTGTTAGTCATATCCTGCCCTTGGGATTGATTGATTTTATGACAAATTAATACCTTCATATCATATCTGGATGTGGCCAAGGTCTTCTTGCATGCTTCACACATTGGTTTATTTATTAAAATAATAAAGTAATGGGACATGCCATTGATCTATTTCTCTCATTTTTGTCTACCCCCACACTAGCTCTCTATTTTTTACTTTAGTTTTTTAATACATTCCTTCTGAAAACAAAATTACTATAAGCATAGGGAACTAGACTGACCACTGAGGTTTGGCAAACCATACCTCCACATGTGGCTACAGTGTCACCACCACAGACAACACAGACATGAGGCGCATCTGAGTCACAACCTGGCAGCAGTGTCTCCACAACTCCTGCCCTACCTGCTCTTCCATTGTCCAGTAACTCTCCCCTGGCTGCTGATGCAGTGGTATATCTGGAAGCAGTAGCAGTACTAGTGGACGAGGTGATTTTGTCATTTGATAGGAGCTGATAGGGCTAGCAGAGGGCATTATGGAGAGGGGCCTTGGAGCCCGAACAGCAGGGTTGAAAAGGTCCTGCATCATATTGCCAAAAAGATGCCACATCCAGCACTGAGACATAGATATTGATGACAGTTCTGAGGCTGAGGGCTAGATTCTAACTATTTCCAAGCTGGATGTGGGTGCACCTCTGAGGTTCCCTACCTATCCCTAATCATGGTATCTCCCTACCCTTTCTGTCCATCACCATCCATGTCTGTCTTGTATTTCCTGTGTGTCTGCACCTTCTACCTAACCTAGCCTATGTACCTGACCCTGTCATTCCTAATCAAATTCCCCAACATTTCTTGCTCTCTAAAAAATCAAAAATGGGTACACCCCCCCAAGAAAAATATGGCTCGTGCATAACTCTCCACTTTGCCCATGTGTCATCTTGACACAGTTGATTTGGTCCGATTGGCTATACAACATTATTCTGTTGTTGTCACCCATCCCTGGTGTGGAGACTCTCCAAAGTCATGAAATTGTGTGTAGAATTATACATTTATGATGTAAAAAAGTGGAAAGCTATGGTGCTGCCCCACCACCCTCCTGCAAATTCAGGTATGCTTTCCCCTGTGTCCTCCCTTAACTCCTTTTTCACATGTTTAACCTGGTCAGAAAATAGAATCACACACACAGCACATGGTCAGAAATGGCCTATGGAAAAGCCTTCACTTTTTGTCCTCAGCATTTGCATGGAGGCTAGCAATGTGCACCACTGCTGAGTGAAGGTGAATGCTGTTTAACTTCCTATGGTGAAAGGTGAACAGTATAGTTTCAGCAACAGTATTTTGCTTACTTTCACACAAATGTGCTTTAATCTACTGCACTATGGGAATACAGAGTAACAGCACTAGTATGAAATAGTTACTCTAACAGTTGATAGGCTGCTGGATGTAATGAGCTGCAAATTATTATGTGATGTGTTAATCCCACCATCTGTAGACTAATCTTTTTGCATCATGTCATGGGTTCCATTACAGCTGTTTGTCAAATTGTTATTTAAAGAGATATGAAAAATGTAATTGGAAAGAGCACCAAACCACGGCTTATAAAAATGTTACTTTAATATAGCAAAAAAGAGAACAGTGAGTGCTTTAGCAGTCTAGCTGCTTCCTCAGACAATTCAAATAACATAAATCATTCATTTAAGTACACCTTTAGGAAGTGACATCACACAACAGCAATTTAAGCATTAAAAAAACAGCATCAATAGCTTTCTTAAAAATCTTAAAACATAAAAATGTATTCCAGTGACATGAAAAATGCATATAAAATACGCAATAAATGAATGCAAAATGATATATACCTAATAATTATTAGGAGTGTAAAGGTCTGTTGACAAGTACCGGTTGAATGGAAAGCTTATCATTTAGACCCTTACCCATATTTGCCCTCATCCTAATAATCCATTGCAGCTCCCTATTCTCTACCCTGTTCTTAACAGCCCCCTTCCTTATATTAAATGGTACTACCTCAATGACCATGAACCTAAATTCATGCTCTGTCTTCATGACCATAGTGTGTCATGCCAAAGTATTGGTATCAATATTCCTAGAAATATCATACAAATGTTCCCTAATACGGTCTCTTAACCTGTGGGTGGTCATGCCTATGTAAAATGAAAAAACGCCCATGCAATAGCTCAAATACACCAAGTTAGTGCTATTGGAATTATGATTAAATGGAAAGTCAATTGTTTGTGTGTGTCCGGATGGCAAAATATACCAGAGCAATCAAGGTATCTACAAAAATTACATTGGTTACAAGCTAAGGTACCATATCCCGGTAATGTAGTCTGGCTATTATCTAGGAGATTTAGCTGTGGACCACAAAGAATTCCTTTTATAAATTTCTTGTTTTTAAAAGCATAATGTGGAGCATTACCAGCTATTTGTCTTATTTTCTCATCAGCACACAGGATGTTCCAGTTCTTATTGAATATATCTTGTAGCAGTTTAACATTGCTTGAATATGTTATAGGGACCCTAATAAAATTGTCTCTAGTGTTAGGGATGGTCACTGGTCTAGTGTTATGTGAGAAATATGGTTTACCTAGGTCATTTCTCATAGTGTGGGTCTGTGAGAGTACATTGTTAACTTCTCTCTCAGAGTATCCTCTCTCTAAAAAGCATCTCTCGAGATTACCAAGTTCCTCACTAAACTTCCCCTCATCAGCTGTTAACCTAGAAACTCTCAGGGGTTGTCCTTTCATTACATTTTTAAAAATATGTTGCGGATGCATACTGCTACGTTCAACATAGGTGTTCCTATAACATTCCTTCCTAAATATTTCTGTATTGAATTATCCTGTTGCAGATTTATAAATTGTAACATCAAGAAAATTTATACTTGTTGTAGAGGTATTAGCTGTAAAGCTCAAGAATTCAGTGGAACTATTAACATATCCCATAAACCGAGAGAAACTAGACTCATCTCCCTCCCAAAAAAGAAACAAGTCCTCTACAAATCGTCAAAAGAAAATAATGGGAAAGCCCATGTCTTTCCTTAATATAAATTCCTGCTCCCATGTGGCCATGACAATGTTGGCAAAGCTATATGCACATGATGTGCCCATAGCTACTCCACCACACTGTCGGAATAACTCATGCTCAAACAAAAACAAATTGTTCCCCAGTACAGTTTCCAATGGGAAACATATGAGATCAGTCTCTTTAGACTCATAAGTATTATCCTCTTCCAGATATCGTTTCAGCATATCCACCCCATGGTCATTGGGGATGATTGTAAAGAGGGATTGAACATCTAAAGTGGCCATTATACACATATCTGAAGGTGTTGTATCCACAATGAATGCATGTAGATCTTCCAAGAACTGTTTAGTGTCCCTTAAGATATATTTGTTCTTGAGGACATTGTTAATGCATTGCCATTTGAGTAGTAAATCTCGATAGGATGTACCATAAGAGGGCATATTCAGTACCCGTAAACAATGAGGCACAATCTTTAAGCTTAGGCAGGCCACAAAATGGAATCTTTGCATTTGCAAACATTTTAACTTTCGTACATCATTCTCCAACTTCGAAAAGTTCTTGAGGACGATGGGTTTCAACTGATGTTTAATATATAATGACAGTGGTTCGGTGGCCCAGCCCCCACCTGCCATTATTGGCCTCATGGATGGTTCAGTTTGATGTTTATGGATTTTTGGGAGACCTTGAATTATAGGTATTAATGGTTCCTTGACAAACAAATATTGATATAATCCTTTATCTATAGGCTCACATTGTAAACACTCGAGTAGTCCATTATGTATTGACGCAATACTCCTTTCAACATCCTCCTGAGTAATAAACAGTGTAGGTGTTTAGGTGTACTTAAATTAATGATTTATGTTATGTAAATTGTCTGAGGAAGCAGCTAGACTGCGAAAGCGCTCACCGTTATCTTTTTTGGTATATTAAAGTAACATTTTTATAAGCCGTGGTTTTATGTTCTTTCCATTTACATTTTTCATATCTCTATTTTGTTAGAGCACCGATTTGTTCATGCAGCTGCCTGTTTTTATCTATTTCTGTTGTTTTTGGTTAGCTGTATTGGAACATGGCAGGGGGTACAACACAGGTACTTGAACTGAACCATATATCCAACATGAACAGCTCCCGTGATATGGGACAAAGGGACATTATTCCATTAATTGAATATAGAGAAAATCTACTTTTGAATTTCCAACCATAGGCTGTTGACTTACAATCAGAAACAACCTGTGAATATGATGCTACAACTTTAAAAAGGGACTTTTCAAAGTTGGAGAATGATGTACGAAAGTTAAAACGTTTGCAAATGCAAAGATTCCATTTTGAGGCCTGCCTAAGCTTAAAGATATTGTCTCGTAGTTTACGGGTACTGAATATGCCCTCTTATGGGATGACCTATAGGGATTTGCTACTCAAATGGTAGTGCATTAACATGGATACTAGTTTTCAATACATGCGCCTTTTAATTGAGTTCTTTCAACCCGAGGAGGACGCCTTGTCAGAGAATGTGAACAAAATGCAGACTGATCTCTATGACAAATATCCTTCCACAGTTGTGGATGTCAAGATGGATCAACTTATTGATAATATAGCTGTGTTTGAATCACAGCTGCTCACCTATAAGAAGAAAAAAGTACAAAGGGATTCCTCCGATTTTGCCAATGGCCATGTCTTTGCATGGCCGAGGGAGTATAACAACAATCCCAGCAATGGTCAACAGAGAACTTTAGGATCTGATAATCCTGTTAAGGAAAATATTGACTCTAATTCTATGGCTATACATACCTCTACAGTCATTGATAGTAGTATAGCAGAAGGCAGATGTAACATCATAGCTCCACCTCCTGTGACGTCTACAGATTTAACTGATGCCACTTCTTCTCAGAATGGCGCGGGATGCAAAGAAGGGGGACAGATTGCAGCAACTGAAACACATAGCTGTGAATCTACATTTTATAATACTCATGGTGCACACTCCTTTGATTCTCCTTTCCCTATTAGAGGACACTATTTTCAGGAAAGGTCCCGGGGCTGTGGACAGGTGAAACGGAAAGCACCCAGACAGGACAACAGCATACAAACAATCAAGAAGATGTGGCAGGGACATGAAGAACATTAGTATGGAATATTTCAAAACGGGACTTTTCTGATGATGAATTAGCTGTACTTCAGAAAGGTACAATGTTTATAACAGCTAGTAGGATGTGTATAACGGATAATGTTATTGAACTGAAAACGTTTACCCGCAATGTGATGTTGAAATTACAATATGGAGGGGTTAACCGAAACATTTCATGTCCTGTGACAGCTTTCAAAAAATCTAGCGGCTATATTCCTGTAGCCATTGGAACTGTTGAAGCTTTTGAAAAAATGTGTATGAAGGATATATATAAGTTATATGATGAAAATATTAAGACTAAATGTTTTTATAATTTAAATACAAATGAAAGGAAAGCTTTAGATAGCCTACAATTAGATACCACTATTTCCATTAGACCAGCTGATAAAGGGGACCACGATTGGTATAGAATAGCTATGTTAGACATGTTAAATGATTTTACTGTTTATGAGAATATTACTCAGGAGGACGTTGAAAGGAGTATTGCATCAATACATAATGGGCTACTCGAGTGTTTACAATGTGAGGCTATAGATAAAGGATTATATCAATATTTGTTGGTCAAGAAACCATTAATACCTATAATTCAAGGTCTCCCAAAAATCCATAAAGATCAAACTGAACCGCCCAGGAGGCCAATAGTGGCATGTGGGGACTGGGCCACTGAACCACTATCATTATATATTGAACATCAGTTGAAACCCATTGTCCTCAAGAACAAATATATCTTAAGGGACACTAAACAGTTCTTGGAAGATCCACATGCATTCGTTGTGGATACAACACCTTCAGATATGTGTATAATGGCCACTTTAGATGTTCAATCCCTCTTTACAGTCATCCCCAATGACCATGGGGTGGATATGCTGAAACGATATCTGGAAGAGGATAATACTTATGAGTCTAAAGAGACTGACCTCATATGTTTCCCATTGGACACTGTATTGGGGAACAATTTGTTTTTGTTTGAGCATGAGTTATTCCGACAGTGTGGTGGCGTAGCTATGGGCACATCATGTGCCAGTAGCTATGCCAACATTGTCATGGCCACATGGGAGCAGGGATTTATATTAAGGAAAGACATGGGCTTTCCCATTATTTTCTTTTGACGATTTGTCGATGACTTGTTTCTTTTATGGGAGTGAGATGAGTCTAGGTTCTCTCGGTTTATGGGATATGTTAATAGTTCCACTGAATTCTTGAGATTTACAGCTAATACCTCTACAACAAGTATAAATTTTCTTGATGTTACGATTTATAAATCTGCAACAGGATAATTCAATACAGAAATATTTAGGAAGGAATGTTATAGGAACACCTATGTTGAACGTAGCAGTATGCATCCGCAACATATTTTTAAAAATGTAATGAAAGGACAACCCCTGAGAGTTTCTAGGTTAACAGCTGATGAGGGGAAGTTCAGTGAGGAACTTGGTAATCTCGAGAGATGCTTTTTAGATAGAGGATACTCTGAGAGAGAAGTTAACAAGGTACTCTCACAGACCCACACTATGAGAAATGACCTAGGTAAACCATATTTCTTACATAACATTAGACCAGTGACCATCCCTAACACTAGAGACAATTTTTATTAGGGTCCCTATAACATATTCAAGCAATGTTAAACTGTTACAAGATATATTCAATAAGAACTGGAACATCCTGTGTGCTGATGAGAAAATAAGACAAATAGTTAGTAATGCTCCACATTATGCTTTTAAAAACAAGAAATATATAAAAATAATTCTTTGTGGTCCAGAGCTAAATCTCCTAGATAATAGCCAGACTACATTACCTGGATATGGTACCTTAGCTTGTAACCAATGTAATTTTTGTAGATACCTTGATTGCTCGGGTATATTTTGCCATCTGGACACAGGCAAACAATTGACTTTCCGTTTAATCATAATTGCAATAGCACTAACTTGGTGTATTTGAGCTATTACATAAACTGTTTTTCATTTTACATAGGCATGACCACCCACAGGTTAAGAGACCATATTAGGGAACATTTGTATGATATTTCTAGGAATATTGATACCAATGCTTTGGCATGACATGCTATGGTCATGGGGACAGAGCATGTATTTAGGTTCATGGTCATTGAGGTAGTACCATTTAATATAAGGAAGGGGGCTGTTAGGAACAGGGTAGAGAATAGGGAGCTGCAATGGATTATTAGGATGAGGGCAGATATGGGTAAGGGTCTAGATGATAAGCTTTCCATTCAACCGGTGCTTGTCAACAGACCTTTACATACCTAATAATTATTAGGTATATACAATTTTGCATTTATTTATTGCATATTTTATATGCATTTTTCATGTCAATGGAATACATTTTTATGTTTTAAGATTTTTAAGAAAGCTATTGATGCTGTTTTTTTTAAAATGCTTAAATTGCTGTTTTGTGATGTCACTTCCTAAAGGTGTACTTAAATGAATGATTTATGTTATTTGAATTGTCTGAGGAAGCAGCTAGACTGCTAAAACGCTCACCGTTCTCTTTTTTGGTATATTAAAGTAACGTTTTTATAAGTCGTGGTTTGGTGCTCTTTCCATTTACATTTTTCGTATCTCTATTTTGTTAGAGAAATGATCTGTTCATACAGCTGCCTGTTTTTATCTATTATTTATTGATATTTTATTTATTTGACATTTGTTAACTGGGTTAGTCCAGCTGAGCTAGAAGCTCATTTTCAGTGGAGGGCCGAGGAGAAAAGCTCCAGAAAATTACATACAAATTTAATTGAACAAAGATAAATATAATGTAAATTATACAATATAGTAAAAATTCAGTAAAATGCAGTTATGGGAAGAAAATAGAATGATAACCTTATATTAGACATAAGCCAATATCAAAAGTACAGAATATGTAATTTACAAAAGAGGCACTGATGTAAAATAAAAAAATAGATTAAAGTCAATGTACAGAAAAAAAGAGAGTAAATAATTACATTTTATATTCCTTTCATGGTTTTTAACTGCAAATGTCTGCATTTATCGCCATGTACAATATTTCGTTAACATACCATTTGAATACTACAGCAAGAAAACATTTACAAAATCATTCCAGCTGTAACATGGAGACTTAGTAAGCCACCTTTAACCTGTTTATGGTCTTAATATTTTTTCTAATCTCTTACCTCTCCTTGCTCCCTATAGTAAGCACTTTATTGTAGAGAGCATGGCAGATTAATGAGAAAAAAAACTAAGAGTAACACCATAAAGCTGGTCCTGAATGTACCATAAGAAATGCTATTGCTATTTCTCTCTCTCCATATCTCTTTCTCTGTTCACCCCTTCTGTTTCAGTAAGTTTTCACTGTCCCTTCAATCATGTGCTTTAAAGTGCATGAAGTAGGACTTCCTTTGTGGTTTGATAAGGAAATGCTCATCTCTATAGGCTATTTTTTGCACACTTTCAATGGCTCTAATCCAGGCATTAGCAAAGTGTTATTGACTACTTTTAGTAAAATACTGTATGTGTAGTTGTTGCCTACATAATGTTTGGAGCAGTCTACTATTAAATCATTGAACATCAGAATGTTAACCATTCAAAAATGTAGTTTACATGTTTGATGTGCAGAATAATCATTAGGTTGGAATATCGGCAACCTAATTCAGGCAAAGTCAAATTCGACTTCTGTACTCCATTGTCCCCTTTGCAGCAGTATGTACGGACCAGATCCATACTGCACAGTGCTGGCAGTAATGCTTTTGCAGGGGGGCAAGCCCCCTGCACCTCACACCCCCTGCCACTTATATAGTCCAACTCTGAGATAGCACTACAGTGCAGAAAAGGGTAAATCTCCCGATCCGCACTGTCCCGCGATCTCAGTACGAAACATCACCTATATATGAGCAAATGCACAGTGGCATTTGCTGAACAGGAGACTTGCAGAATTGAAGGTTGGCAATATGGGAATCGGCCAACTAACGTTCGGCATTCCCATGTTCACCAAACCTTCATTCCGCATTGTGACAGTAAACCATTTGGAGCCTCCATTATCCTGCTTGTGACAAAATTTACTTGCTCCCTGCCTCACTCACCCCTGTTTATATATCTTCACTTTCTGTGCTATCAGTCTTTCTCCTCAGCATTTGTGCAGTGTCTGGCACTGGGCAACACCTATAACTTAGGGGCTTAAGGCAAAATCTTGTGAATTTATGCCTTATGCTGCATTACATTGTTGTCCTTTGTGCCACTGTGCTTAGACTCACTATGTGCAGTCAGGATAATTTTATCTTGAACAGGCTGATGATTTCAGTGTACGCTGCATATGATATTCCATTTACAAACATTGTTAGGAAGCATGCTGTCTAAATATTCCTGGCTTTATGACAAATGTGTAAATCATGACACATAACATTATGCTGCTGGCTGTAATGTACACTTTATGTAATATCAAAATTGTCATTACTGTAATGAAGTCTGATGGCTACATTCTCCATTGTCTCATTGTTTTCAACTACCTCATCAAGTCAGAAAAGTAAGGTTATGACATAACATTTCCTGTGTGGTGTGTTGGCATAATTCAAATGTCTGTGAAATGGTTTTTGGCATAGTATCAAGGGTTGAAATCCAGAAATATGTGAGCATCATGTTTAATGTTTTATTTATATTACTATTATGCACGTAAATGTTGTCTACATATCTTAGTAACCCACTTTTTTACTGCTTATGCCTCAATCATGGTTATACTTTCTGACCCTTGCTTTCTCCCTATTGGAAAAGCTTGACTGTACATAGCATGACAAATTACTTATCAGGAAAAACATAACATTAACATTCTCAGAGGATGTTAAAAATGACTCAGAAAAATGATAACGTGACTCGTGTGTCTCTATCACTGTATCCATGTCTGTATGTGTTCCCACTACTGTAACATCACTTTTTACTGTTTCATATTTATTAGGCTAATGGATATAATGTCCACGTTATGTGATTTTACAATTGTCATGAGGGCAGTGAAAAGTAATACATACATTTACTTTGTTTCAATCTGTTGGCATGTTTGAACTTTGTGATGTAGGAGTTCCTATGTGGTGTGGTTAAATGATAGTTCTGCAGAGTTTTCCAGGAATATTATCAAGGTTTCAATTCAGGTATACGCTATAGTGTTCTTCAGTGTTTTGAATGACTCCTGTGGGATTAACTGTTGGCTACACACTTTATTAACACACTGCTATCCTGCTGCTGTATGAATGTGCTGCTCCCTGTTGGGTACACTGTCTTGTACAGATCTTGCCTGAATTATTATGATGATAAAACAAAGAGTAACACAGCATGAGTATATGCAGAAATTAACCATACAGCTTCATATGTCAGTATGTATATTACTGTCACCAGCTGTCCACCTCTTCTTACCCTGCCTGTGTCATCAAATAAACCTCCTTGACTGAAAAATAATTTCCATAAGCCATGTTTCTATCACCAATAACATGCTCGGTCTGTCATGTCTTTCATAATACACATCTCATACATATAAGTATTGAAGAACTGCAACTGTCATGACTAATCTGTAAATCATGACACCTGGAACAGGACCATAACACATGTCTGTTTTGTATTCCATCAGATTCAGACATGGTTGTTATGTGTATACTGAACACCGTAGAATACTGCTAATTCCCATTCTAAGTTCAACACCTCAAGATGTGATTTTTGTGCACTTTGGGAGAGAGCTGCAGTATTAACACCAAGGAATTCTTTGAGTAGGTTGTACAACTCGATATGTATTTATAGAATTTTGAAACAAAGTATCTGGATTTCAGAGTGATGTTGACTCACTTAATTCAGTCTGTTAATGTATATATGCAATCCATCAGTTACACTTTCAGCTGTGTACAATGATGCATAACCTTCTCATACATAATCCATCACTCTTATTCAGAGGTGCTCTGACATGTTTAGGAAGTGCCTGTTTGCATTGTCAGTGCAATTTGTATAAGCCTGAGACAAAACTACTGATAATGGCACAATAAATGTCTACTTTTTGCATACAATCATCATTGGATGAACTATCATGAATGTTTGCTTGACAATCTAATGTTTTACAATTATTGCCATTGACACCCCATACTGTGTTACATGTATATGTCCATTACAGTGACACAATGTACATGAATGACAGTATATAAATCTTTGCAGTGAGCTATGTCATTATATGGTACAAGCACAATGCTGTTATGTTGGCCTGTCCAGACACATGCTTGCATCCTAAAATCTGTTATGCATAGTAGCAGATGTTTCAAGCACTGAAGTTTTACCACTTCTAAATCTACATTTTTTTTGGACTGGTAAAGTCAGATTTCTCCTGTGACACTTGTAGTTCATATTGGGTTCTCATGATTGTGTAACTAGGTACATAGGCGGTTCCATTCCCACGGGAATTAACTTGTGTGTGTGCGTGTGTGGGGGGGGGGTCTAGTGACAGGTAAGTAACACATCTGCAACAGATCTTTTATGCCCACTTCCACTCATCAGAAAAATTGAACTTCAAACACAGCTCCCTCTGCACTTTATCCAGCTTTAACACAAACATCCTCTCTGCAATATTGTAATGAAGTCATCCTGTCAAAAGTGCACTTACAAGTCAGGCTTCTCCTGTGTTGCTTGCAATTCATACTGTGATCTCTCGATTGTGTAACTAGATAGGTTGGAGGTAAAATCATACAGTGGTGGACTTGTGTGCATGGCTTCAATGTCAGCTCAGGTATGCATAGCTTCCTAAACATCCATACTATGTCAACTTCAAGTCACTGGAAAAAGATAACCTGGAAGAGAATTTTTTCATTCCCATATCTCAATTTTACAGCAAACATCTTCTCTGCATCATACTGATGAGGCCATCATGTGAAGAATCAGATTTCTCCTGTGGCACTTGTAGATATTTCTGTGTTCTATTGATTCTGTAACTAGATAGGTAGGGGGTTCAAATCCAACACTGGTTATTGTGCCAATGTGTATTGTCATGTGCAATTGTGCCTGTGACACTACCCCTTATGTATACCTCCACTTAGGAGACATATTTTCACTGGCAGTTGTCTACCTTATAAATTTGTATTAATCCCAGGCAATAAACAGTTTTGGAAACACAATGGTTACATCATGCTATCAACAGTGAACTACATCACATTTGTTGCACGAGTTATATTGGGATACTGATTGTTGATGCTGTGCTCTCTAGACTGCATAAGTAAAGAGGTAGGAGGACTGAATCCAGCAATGACTGACTACTGTGAATGTGTGTTTATCTGCTGTGCTGTGTAGAGAAAGCTTCTAATACATGTAGTATGTGTAGCTGTGTATCACTACTGTGCATACCTCTCAACCTTTCAGCACAAGAAATCTGGATAAAAACAGAAAAAAATGGAGAAACAAAGGCCCAGAAAATGGACAGATTTTAAATATCGTTCCTATAAACTTAAAAAGTTGTTGGAATTATAGATTTTACATTATTATATATTTTAGGGACATGAAGTCAGAAACTCAAATGCTTGTCATTATTTAGTATTATTGAGTGATTTCAATTTTGCCAGAAAACCATACATTTCATGGGGAATGGACTAAATATAAAAGGCAAAAATGTGGACATTCTGCAAAAATCTGGACAGTTGAGAGGTATACACTGTGCACTTAACCACCTTCATGGCTTTTTAGAAGAATACCAATGTATTAAAGAATGGTGATGTCATCCATTCAAATATATACTTTCACAATGTCAAACTGACATCTCATGTAGTGCTTGCATTTCAGGCAGTGTTTAGAATTTTGTGATCTTAGGTAGTCTGTTCAAATCCAACTATTACTTCTAAGACTCGCTTCTGTTAGTATGACTATGAATGTACTTCTAGGTAACAAAATTGTCATCCAGCTATTTGCTGTGTCTGTGCATGGCTGGAGACTGTTACAAGAATTTATGCTACTTTTTCACACAGAAATGATTTATTGGAAAATGATGATGCCATGGGATGAGATTTTGCTTTCCCATGAGAACTGCTAAGGCTTTTCCTGTGGTAGAAGGACAGGGGGCAATGTTCTATTTGCTGTTGTCGTAGTAAAACATGTGTTTGAATCTGTGATTATCCACACATTGTGTAAGATTGCCAACCTCCCATCACAGTGATGAATGCATTACACTTCACTTTTGTTTGGGTATATCTAGCAGGAGGCAATGTTGTCTGATAAATAGACATATAGATAGCAACAGTCTTTTAATGGAATTGTAGGCAAACATATCCTTTGCAGCAATAACATGATGTCATGGCTTCAAAGACTCAAATAATTTACAATTTTAGTAATACTAGCACGGTGGTACATTCAACAATATCATTTAGCTTCTGTCATCATATAGTCAGGTGTTCAAAACCTACATTGACTACAGTAACTTGTGTGTCCTAATTTTATTATATATGAATGACTGTTATAATGTGTACACTTAAAGAACAAGAAACCTCCCCATCTATTTTATGCCATATGCATTGTTTTCAACACAATCATATGATGTAATGACTTCACATAGGTGGAGTCTCACAGCTTTGTTGAGACTTCCACTATGGTGGATGTAATTCATACACATGTTGTTAGTCAGTGGCCTTACATAGCCTGCTCTTCAATTTCAGCAAAGGGCAATCTTATGTGAACTTACTGACATTACACAAACAATGCTGCATGAAAGTAATAGTCTCAGTTTTTACTTTGGAGAAAGAAATATGAAGTCATTTTGTTAATTTCCTGTCAGTGAAACAGTTCTTCTGTGAATGTTGTGCTGTGACTCCTCCTGCAGCACATGCATTGAGTAATGATGTTACACTATATCTACACAGATAAGAGTGTAGTTCAATTCTGGGACAATGTTGTACAAAACAACAGAAACAGCTTCCGTGGCTGAGAAACATTTATATTGCACTGCTCACAGCAGCGTGAACATTAACATTGTTATCTTCTTAGTCATCATTATGACAAAATCATACTGTACAAATTATCCTCAAAGGTCCTTTATTACTTCACACATTCGTTTAAAGATCCATTGTTAAGTTGCGTGGCAGACAGTCAATACACAGCTCTAAAGAGTGTATGGAATGAAAGGCAGTGGTTTGAATCTGGTAATATCTGTCAGATAATTGTGTCAGACAGGAGTGGCATAGACAAAGAAAGAATTTGTGGCACAGTCAGAGGGCAACAGTTTTAATTCATCACCTTCCAAGGCAGGGGTTCCATACCCATTACAATAGAGAAGTGCTGTAAGCCCATCATGTGTGTTTGCCATGACAAACACATTATGCCTATTTCTGTGGCATCACTGGTTGACATGCAACTTGATAACTGTCCTGGCATGTTTTTGAGTCTGGCAAGATGCAAATGTTGCATATGTCAATTGTTCTCTGACATTACTTAATTTGCAAATAAGAATGCACTGTATTGCATGTGTTCCTCAAAACATTTATGTTTTACCGTAATTACTTTCTTCACACTGTACTGCTTTATAGAACATGATGACTGTGTAGTATTTATTACTGTATGGCATTATGCAAGATCATTGTAAACTGTGACTGGACCTGTGTTAGCATACTCACTTGTATCTGTTGCCTACACACTGTCTTGGCAGTGTTCCCTGTAATTTCTTGTGAGTATGACCAGTATAATCACAAAGTAGATGCACTCCATTTATGAACAGAGACCTTGAGTTACTGTAATGTCATCTAATCTTTGTTGGCATTTCTCACTTGTGCATTTTGAGTGTTGTATTACAGATTAAGCTATACATAAATATAAAACAAATGTTTCTGTAATGCATTTGTCAGGGTAATATACCCCATGTCCATGGTTCCCAAATGACAACAAATGGTAAAACATATTCCTTTCTGATGGATATGACACAACAGCTGTATGGCTCGTTTCTTCTTGTTTATACATGATGAAACTGAGACTACAGCACTATTGTCTGTTATTACACACACAATCCCTGTATATGCATGTTATATTCCTTAACTGCAATCTGTGCAAATGGCCCCTAATGTGTCCATAGTCCTTGTTAACTATTATTTCAACTCAGCATAATATCAACATTAATATTAAATTTACTCTCCTTTCTTACAATCTTGCATTGTGTCCCTCTCACATCCATTGTTAGCATGTCCGGTTATAGTTATGTACATGGGAAAAGAAATGGGAACAGGAGTAATTATTATTATATCAATATGGAGACATTTCTGTTTAAAATATTTCATTGTGGTATAAACACATCCTGACTGCACTGAGTCCATTTTCTCCACTTACCCTTCCACTTTACTTATATCTGCACTATTAACATTGTATTCTGTGTGCATTCTCTATATGTAATGTCCCCTGCATCTTACTTCTTGTAATTAATTTGCCCCTACTTCATGTGAACTCTTCCACTTGCTTACACAAGCAGTTTGCCTACAGGCAAGCAGTTTTGTTTATATTGTGTGCTCATGCTTCTGTGCACCTTTTCATGGCCACCAATACTAGTTATACTGCTGCTACTGCTGGCCACAAAATGGTGATTGTAAACATGTAAGTGCAATCAGTAGCATGTATATTCATTGAGCACTGCTGCTCATCACTCATGCACTGTGATCATGTAGGCCTCATGTGAAGCCTACATGATTGTTAGTGAATCCCAGGGAGTAAGTATAATTATATAATAAATGGACATTAGCATTCAAAAGCATGCACTTTGACTAGACACTCCAATCAGTGTGCCCATTGTAAACTGAGCATATAGCAACGCAAAAAAATTCCTGCCATTGATGTATCTCCAAAATGCCAGATTTTCCATTGATTATGAGGGACAGAAATATCCATGAAGAAACATAGTAACATTCTACAAAACTCTGAACAGTTGATGCATATGTTTACTGGTAGTATAATAACCATACTAGTCAACTATCCTCAGATATTTGCAGAATGTATTTGTTTTTCCTTGTATTTCTGCACTGAACCTTGTAAACTTTTTTAAATTACTGAGGATTTCTCTCAGTTAATGTAATGCAGGTACACCATCAGAATCTATACACATATCTGCCCTACTCAGTAAAGTGCTGTATCATTATGTTACCTGTGTGTGTATAAGTGTCATCCTATGAAATGTCATCAGTATAGAGTGTATATCTATATTCCCAAATGTCATCACATCCAAGGGATGAGATAGAAGGCCGAGGCTAGATAACTTTATCCCTGTTAAGAATTAAGTCCTGCTCAGGACACAAAGGGAGTGCCTTTATGAGGGATGGGTAGGCACTACCTGCTGGGGAGAGGCAGTGCTGAGCATTGTCTGTGGAAACAGATGTGGCAAGAAATGGTCTGCAACATCAGTGCTGTGGGAGGGATAAACACACACTAAGTCTGCTACATTGGCTGATCCATGAGGCACAATCAACTTGACAAACATGGAGGAGTTTCTGGTATCCCTGAGTGGTGAATCAGCTACAGTAACAACCCCCAGTAGTTTGAACATCAGTATGTGGATGTCTGTTTGCCCATATGACTCATATAGGTATCTGTTTGCCATTGGTGCATGTACAGAGTGCAGACTGACCATATCATTCCACTGCCTAGTTGTTGTCAAAACAGCAGAAGTACAGCATCTGCATACTGACAGGGAAGGTGTGTTCTTGTACATCTGCTGGTACAAGAACATTCTTGGCTTGTATACCTGATGGTCACATCTACAACATGTCTAACTATGTTCACTATTGTGTTGTTTTGCACATTGTGCCTTCACAGGGCAAACCAGTTCCCTATTGACACTTGTAGAGTGGGAAAATGGCTGATATTGGCACTTGTGACGGTACAGTGAAACATTTATACAGGAGTCACAGTTATCAGCAGTGGACAGCTTTGCATGTCTGGTCAAGATATTTTTGCAGTTGGGGCTGGCTGGCTGGTGAGTACCTGTGTGTTTGTATAAAATGAAGATGGAATATACATTGTATTGACATGTGGCTGTTATACACTTAGACATCTCTGACTCTTTACAGAAGTAAGAATCCATTTCATTACTTATATCCAAAAATGACTTGTCTGTTGTTGCTTGTCATTGTTGTTGTATACATACATACATCAAGCATGGACATTAATGCTCTTCTAGCATGGCAATATACTAAAATAGTTGTTCCCATAATAAGTATACAGACTGTTATTAAAAATATCTAAACTAGTGTTTGCTTTGATGTAATTTGGTAGTCTGCTCCATGCATCAGCTGCTCTCTCAGAGAACCAATTAGTACACTTCTCATTCCTATAGAATCTTCTACACAAGTTGTCTGATGATTCTCTAGTACGTTTTGATAACTCCAAACATTCTCAGAGATAGTTGTCACTAAATGCCCTATATACCTGAATAAGATCTCCTCTTAAATATGTATAAGAGACACTATACAAGTTCAAGTATTTTAGTCTTTCATACCAACTTAATTTGTTACATCTATGGATGTTATTGATATATTTCCCCTGTACTCTTTCCAGTTTACTCATGTTTGTTTTCTTATAAGGTTTCCATATTGTTGTTCCATACTCAGCTTTGGGTCTAATGTAATTTACAAGCAATATCTTCATCATTTCTGATTTCCTAGACTTTATCAATATTTTTATACAATCTATAGTTATATAAGTATCATTAACCAATTGGTTGATATGATTAAAAAAACTCAAAGCTGGATCTACCCATATACCCAGGTCCTTAAATGAATCCACAGTTTCAATCACTGTGTGCTGTATTAAATACTCATCTTTTAGTTTATGTCTCCCAAATCCCACATGCTTAGTTTTTTATTAATTTATTAGCATATTGTTGTCTTGTACCCTAATGGCCAATTTAGTCAAGTTATTTTGCAGACATGCCCTATCTGTAACACATGTAATCCATTTACCCAGTTTTAGATCATCTTCATACAGACTGTAGAACACCTCAAATGAAAATGATAGGCCCTGAAAGATGCAATCTAAACAAGTAAGGGTCTAGGACAGAGCCTTGTAGGATACCCTGACTGTAACCAAGAATTTCACCTGTCCAATTGCTGTATGGTTCTTGTTATGTCCTATTTCTAAGCCATGCAGGTATCCATATTATTGATAGTAAATCAATACCTAGTTGTTCTGATTTATTGATCAGTGTTTTGTGTATGACCCTATCAAATGCTGTAGTTAAATCTATATAAATGACATCACAGCACAATTTTTTATTCATAGCTCTTATATTGTTATGGAACATCATGTTACAGGTGGTAATGAATCTATTTTCAACATATGCATACTGATATATGCTTTCAAGTCCCAGCCTTTCCAGTTCTGATTTTATTCAGTAATACCTTCTCTATTATTTTTCCACAACATGAAAGTAGACTTATGAGTCTCTATGATTCTGGGTTTGTTCTACTCCCCTTTCCCTTAAAGACAGGTTTCAATCTTGAGGAATTGCCCCATATTTATATGATCTAGTGAATAATAGATATAATGATACTATAAGTTCTTGGGTCTATATTAGATGAGTGACCGTTATGATGTTCGAATCGTAGATGGTCGACATAATATAATCGAATGTCGGAAAGGTCGAAGGTGAAAGTCAACGGCTTTTCAAGAGCAGAATGGGAAATTGCATCTTTCTGCACTGAAGTGCATTCTTGGAGTTGGTATATTTAAGTAGGGGGTGTGGGGGGTGCAGGGGGCAGAGTGGTAAGATAGTTTTTTTTTATTTTATTATATAGTCGATGTTTCAAACTTCGCTCATATGAGTTCGCTCATGTGAGGTTCGAAGTTTTGAAACTTCTACTATATAATATAGACCCTGAGTTCTTGCTGAAGTGTTCTAGGGTCATTATTACTAACTCTGTCTCCTCCCAGTGCTTTGTTTGGATCCAGTGTGCATAGTTCTTTTCCAATATAATCTATTTTGATTCCAGTATCTGAGGTTATCTGGATATCACTAGAATAACTTTTCATCCCCTTTGTGGAGTCAAACTGTTTTGCATAAGGTTTTGTAAATATATCTGGAATCTGTTGTGTCTGAGAATAAATTTTAGAACCTACAAACAGTTTATCAATTTGTATGTCGTTACTCATTCCATAGCTTATGTATCTATAAAATGGCTTGCAATCATGCACAATACCTTTGATCTTGGGCAGGATTCACGAGGCTTGCATGGAGTGTAAGAGGCGTGTAACACTCCATGCAAGCCTCGCGATCCAGGAACAGCCCGAAACTCCGTGTAGAGACCAGCTAAAGCGTCTCTTACGGACTGGCGTGGATATGCTAAATACCTCACTTGCAGCCAAAAGGTATGCAAATGAGGTATATTAGCGATCCACGAAGCAGAAACCAGCCCATGTAAGAGACGTTTTAGCTGCAGAAATGTACTCAGTTGACAACTGAGTACGTTTCTGCAAAAATCACAATCGAGCCATGTCAGCTCCAAATAAAGGGTGCATATGTGTCAGGCAGCATGCCAATGGCCAAATATGTGGCCATTGGCAAGGTAACCCGATGCAAAAATTATAAAAATATAATTTTTAAACGCAGCGCAGCCCCGCGCAAACGGGTTGCGCTGTATAAAACATAAAAATTAAGGTTATAAACCCACAAATGTGGGTTTTATGCAATACATGGAATGACAATGCAGGGACCAGCAGACCAAAAACAACATGGCCACCGTGTAGTGGTTGCTAAGGGGGGAAGCTGAGTCTAAGACATGTAGCTAAGCATTAGTAGGCAATCTCATGTAAATGAGGGTTAGGATACTGAATCCCACAGTCACATAGCAAATGAGCACAGTCTGAGTAGTGTAAGAGATACATAAGGGGGAGGAATAGAGTAGGAAATAGGTGACATAACAGGGGGGAATGGTAGAAAGAAATGCAGTTCATTGGAGGTCAGTGTAACATGACAGATGACAGACACAGATCAGGGAAAGAGGAGTGCCACAAGATAAGCATGGGAAAGTCAAGAAATGAAAGGTGTACACTGTTACTTACACCAAAGTTTCTTGCTGGGCGTGCATGCACACGTGTGTGTGCCATGAAGCGCGAGTAGGGCAGTGTGCGCACGTGTAAGGCAGACTGAGCATGTGGGAGCATGTTGGCAGATGTTTAACACTGTTTGCGCTGGTGTGCACACATTTTAACCCGAATAGGCAGATCCTGAACCGTGTAAGCATGTGTGCGCGCGTGTAAGCCACTGTGAGCGTGTTTCTGCTGGTATGCACGCTGCTCCCCCCTGAGGAAACAGAAAGGAAAAAGGAAGCAACAGAATCAGTAGGAAGCTAGCAGGGAATACTGCTGGAGCTAGCAGGTGAAAACAATTAGAAGCAGACAATTACACAGGCAGAATAGTAGCCCAGCCCAGCACTTAAAACTCTGCAAACAGCAGTGCAGGATGTTTCTCTCAAGAGACACTGCAAGACGGGAGTAAGCTATTAGAAGTGAAAACTGAAAAAGCTGAACTCAGAGCAGAAATGTTAGGGGCTGCCATAGCTGTCATAATGAGACATAGGCGACTTGCTGAGGGTGGTGACAATGCAGATGGTGCCAGACAACCCACAGTGAGGAGACGGAGAAGAGTGTACAGACCCAGGGTAACCTACCATGGGTTACATGAGCTGGAGATAGTAGAGCGCTATAGAGTGGACAGAGAGCTCCTGCAGCAAATAGTTGAGCTGTGCAGGCCACGCCTCACACACAGAACCAACAGAGGGGAACCCATCCCAGTGGAAACCAAGGTATGTGTTGGCCTAAGAATACTAGCAACAGGTACCTTCCAAAGACCAACTGGTGATATGATGGGGATATCACAGGCATCAGCCTCCAGGGTACTGCACCAGTTCCTGGATGCCATGTCAGCACATGTCGGTGATCATGTATATTTCCCCAATGCCCGTGAGGTATTGGCCAGCAATATGCGTCTCTTCCAGCAAATAGCGGAATACCCTGAGGTAGTGGGTGCAATAGACTGCACACACATATGCATCAAAGCACCAGCTGGTGAGCGGGGCAGAGCCTACATTAACTGCAAGGGCTTCCCCTCCATCAACTGCCAGGTCATGTGTGATGCCCAGGGCATAATAATGAATGTGTGTGCTGGCTGCCCTGGGAGCTACCATGATTCCCACATCTGGCATTTGATCTAGTGAATAATAGATATAATGATACTATAAGTTCTTGGGTCTATATTAGATGAGTGACCGTTATGATGTTCGAATCGTAGATGGTCGACATAATATAATCGAATGTCAGAAAGGTCGAAGGTGAAAGTCAACGCTTTTCAAGAGCAGAATGGGAAATTGCATCTTTCTGCACTGAAGTGCATTCTTGGAGTTGGTATATTTAAGTAGGGGGTGTGGGGGGTGCAGGGGGCAGAGTGGTAAGATAGTTTTTTTTTATTTTATTATATAGTCGATGTTTCAAACTTCGCTCATATGAGTTCGCTCATGTGAGGTTCGAAGTTTTGAAACTTCTACTATATAATATAGACCCTGAGTTCTTGCTGAAGTGTTCTAGGGTCATTATTACTAACTCTGTCTCCTCCCAGTGCTTTGTTTGGATCCAGTGTGCATAGTTCTTTTCCAATATAATCTATTTTGATTCCAGTATCTGAGGTTATCTGGATATCACTAGAATAACTTTTCATCCCCTTTGTGGAGTCAAACTGTTTTGCATAAGGTTTTGTAAATATATCTAGAATCTGTTGTGTCTGAGAATAAATTTTAGAACCTACAAACAGTTTATCAATTTGTATGTCGTTACTCATTCCATAGCTTATGTATCTATAAAATGGCTTGCAATCATGCTCAATACCTTTGATCTTGGGCAGGATTCACGAAGGCTTGCATGGAGTGTAAGAGACGTGTAACACTCCATGCAAGCCTCGCGATCCAGGAACAGCCCGAAACTCCGTGTAAGAGACCAGCTAAAACGTCTCTTACACGGACTGGGCGTGGATATGCTAAATACCTCACTTGCAGCCAAAAGGTATGCAAATGAGGTATATTAGCGATCCACGAAGCAGAAACCAGCCCATGTAAGAGACGTTTTAGCTGCAGAAATGTACTCAGTTGACAACTGAGTACGTTTCTGCAAAAATCACAATCGAGCCATGTCAGCTCCAAATAAAGGGTGCATATGTGTCAGGCAGCATGCCAATGGCCAAATATGTGGCCATTGGCAAGGTAACCCGATGCAAAATGTATAAAAATATAATTTTTTAAGCGCAGCCCAAGCAAACGGGTTGCGCTGTATAAAACATAAAAATAAAGGTTATAAACCCACAAATGTGGGTTTTATGCAATACATGGAATGACAATGCAGGGACCAGCAGACCAAAAACAACATGGCCACCGTGTAGTGGTTGCTAAGGAAGCTGAGTCTAAGACATGTAACTAAGCATTAGTAGGCAATCTCATGTAAATGAGGGTTAGGATACTGAATCCCACAGTCACATAGCAAATGAGCACAGTCTGAGAAGTGTAAGAGATACATAAGGGGGAGGAATAGAGTAGGAGATAGGTGACATCACAGGGGGGAATGGTAGAAAGAAATGCAGTTCATTGGAGGTCAGTGTAACATGACAGATGACAGACACAGATCAGTGAAAGAGGAGTGCTACAAGATAAGCATGGGAAAGTAAGGGAAATGAAAGGTGTACACTGTTACTTAAACCAAAGTTTCTTGCTGGTCGTGCATGCGCACGTGTGTGTGCCATGAAGCTTGAGTAGGGCAGTGTGCACACGTGTAAGGCAGACTGAGCATGTGGGAGCATGTTGGCAGATGTTTAACACTGTTTGCGCTGGTGTGCACACATTTTAACCCGAATAGGCAGATCCTGAACCGTGTAAGCATGTGTGCGCGCGTGTAAGCCACTGTGAGCGTGTTTCTGCTGGTATGCACGCTGCTCCGGAGTAGGGAAACAGAAAGGAAAAAGGAAGCAACAGAATCAGTAGGAAGCTAGCAGGGAATACTGCTGGAGCTAGCAGGTGAAAACAATTAGAAGCAGACAATTACACAGGCAGAATAGTAGCCCAGCCCAGCACTTAAAACTCTGCAAACAGCAGTGCAGGATGTTTCTCTCAAGAGACACTGCAAGACGGGAGTAAGCTATTAGAAGTGAAAACTGAAAAAGCTGAACTCAGAGCAGAAATGTTAGGGGCTGCCATAGCTGTCATAATGAGACATAGGCGACTTTCTGAGGGTGGTGACAATGCAGATGGTGCCAGACAACCCACAGTGAGGAGACGGAGAAGAGTGTACAGACCCAGGGTAACCTACCATGGGTTACATGAGCTGGAGATAGTAGAGCTATAGAGTGGACAGAGAGCTCCTGCAGCAAATAGTTGAGCTGTGCAGGCCACGCCTCACACACAGAACCAACAGAGGGAACCCATCCCAGTGGAAACCAAGGTATGTGTTGGCCTAAGAATACTAGCAACAGGTACCTTCCAAAGACCAACTGGTGATATGATGGGGATATCACAGGCATCAGCCTCCAGGGTACTGCACCAGTTCCTGGATGCCATGTCAGCACATGTCGGTGATCATGTATATTTCCCCAATGCCCGTGAGGTATTGGCCAGCAATATGCGTCTCTTCCAGCAAATAGCGGAATACCCTGAGGTAGTGGGTGCAATAGACTGCACGCACATATGCATCAAAGCACCAGCTGGTGAGCGGGGCAGAGCCTACATTAACTGCAAGGGCTTCCCCTCCATCAACTGCCAGGTCATGTGTGATGCCCAGGGCATAATAATGAATGTGTGTGCTGGCTGCCCTGGGAGCTACCATGATTCCCACATCTGGCATTTGACACAGCTGTACCAGACATTTGCCAATGGGGACATCCCACATGGACACCTAGTGGGGGATGCAGGTTATGCACTGGAGCCATGGCTGATGACACCCATCAGAAACGCACACACACCTGAACAGGAACGCCATAATGAGGCACATGCACAAACACGTAATGTAATAGAGCGTGTGTTTGGGCTGCTCAAGTCATGGTTCCGGTGTCTGGACACATCTGGTGGAGCCTTGCAGTACACACCAACTACATGTACCCAAATTGTCATGGTATGTGCTATGCTACATAATATGATCTTGCGAAAACAGCTGCAGCAGGACCAGCATAGGGCTGGTCCAAACAGCCCCCCCACCATTGCCAAGGCCATCACACGCAGAGCGTGACTCGGAGGAGGAACAACCTGAGCCTGCCCCAGTAGGCAGAAGGAGGCATGCCCAGTATGCCCTGGCCTTGGCAAAGAGGCAACGCATAGCACATACACTGGCTCAGTAGGAACCCTGGGAATGATACCCCTTGACTCACTCAAATAATAACAGGGATGCCTAAAATGACATGACCTGCTCACAAACATGTACAGGGAGTGTAATATGCCATCTGACAGAGGCAGCCCTGCAGCACCACCTGAGGCATGAATGCCATGTGTTAAGTAATGTAACACCATGTACTATATGCACACCTGAGGACCCTGACTAACATCCACCCTCACCAAGCATGAAGCCACAAAATGACAATGGGATGATCAATTGCAATAACTGGCTGAAGTAATGCAGTTAGTCAAAGGGGAGCCAATTTGTTTCAGCCTGGGAAGACATTCGGAGCATGACATGATGCACCACCTGCTAGGGGTGGCGTGCACCTATCAGTCCAGGCCCCATGGATACTGGCAAAAGCTGTCAGTACCCACAGCGTGCCCTGAATAGGTAAGTCTCAAAACACAAACCCACCTTCATAGGTACCACAAGGGATAGGAACCTAGATGTAATGCTACCCAATGCCAGAAGTCTAAACAGCAAGATGTGTGCAGTGTAAACGCACACAGTATGGAGAATGTTGATATCAGTCCTGTAATAGAAAACTGGGTCAAGGCTCACATCAGCACCCTAACACTACCAGGTTACACCTCATACTGTGCTGTACAGCTGCAAAACATGGAACAAGCTACAAAAGGAGGGTGACTAGCAATAAATGTCAAGGATAACCCGTACCACAACAAGAAGCAGCATGGATTAGCCATGGTCAAATACCAATGGCTAAAACCGCCTCCCAGTATATAGCCTGCTGCAGACTACTGTCCTAATACCAGGAACTGCACCTGGCCTATGTTGGAATACATGAATATATCAAGCCCCCAAACCACATTATATTGCTTGACTGAAAATAACCAGACATACACTGGGAGCATTATACTAGCACCAACACAGTAGGAGAAAAGTTCCCAGAATCCATAAACCAAAATGCCCATGAACAACGTACCACTCCCACAAGAGGGGTAAGCATACTGGATGTGATAACCAGCAACATGTGTACTGGATGGCAAGATGAGAAGTGTATCCCTCACTGGTAAGACCAGACCATAGAGTAATCACACTGAATATACACATCCTCACCACAGTCCCTGGCCAGAAAACCACAGTGAAAAACATGTGTAAAGCATAGGTTGCACCCCTCCAAACCGATGTGGAATCCACGAAAGGCCCTGTGCAAAGTACAGCATATGGGACACACCGCATAACATGTTATACAGACATTCCATGAGCACAGCCAGGAATGCTTGGAGTATGCAATCACAAATAACAACAAGACACAATGCCATACACGCAGGCATCTGGCATGCTGGACTCCAGCCATTACCAAATCATGCAAGAGAATGAGGAAGCTACTACATGATAGTGCAAACATAAAAAGGGAAGTAATCACTGATCAGTAGTATGGCAATAAAATATGTCCACACATACAATCCACTAAGGCCAGCCACAACAAGTAGAATCTGTGAATCCAGAGGCAATGTGACACCTGGCCCAAGTACACAGACAACCCACAACTCCCCCCAATAAATACAAATATATGTGAGAGATGCAACCATGTATCCAAACCGGAGGCTGAGCTTCCCCAACTCAGTACTGTCAAAACTAGTCAGGAGGAGAAGGTTACCACCTACACCACAAGCCCAGTCCCACATAGACCTATCACAACTGTAAACCAAACACATAAACACAGAAAAACATTCCCGGAGGCCCTAATTACAAACACACCACACCAACAGAAGCCTACAAAGCAGATCCCAAGCAACCACAACTTCCAAACATAGCACATGCAACACATAGTACACAAAGCTGGTGTGCCAAACAGTCACAGGCCAGAAGGAGAAACAACATGCCTGATACAGTTGTAATAGGTGTCTGTATAGGCAGACACACTGCTGTCCCACTCACCAGACTGAACAAGGGAAAGGGTACAGTAAGCTGCCTGTAGGCTGCCACAATATGCCACATAACACAAGTACGCAGGTCACCCCAAAGCAAGCAGAAATATGATGCACTCATTGTCCATGCTGGTGTGAATGACCTGAGATGTACCTCCCTGGACTACATGAAAAGAGACATGGATGAGCTCTCTGAGTATGTACCCCAGGCCGGTATGACACTGGCTGTTTGCAGCATCCAACCCTCACCAAGAATGATGCCACAGTACAAACACAGAATGATCAGCTTTAACAGGTGGCACAGTTACAGCTGTCAGTCCAGGAGGGTCTAATGTCTGTCTGCTTGAGATGTCATGCATGACTAGCCATGCTGCTGTTCCAGGGATGGCTTGCACCTGTTACCCCTGGGCGTCTGGATACTGGATAAGGCCTTTGCCACCTCCATAGAACCATACGTAGGCAAGGCCAAAAAGACTAACCCACCACCCTAGAAAACATAAGTGGTAAGAAACATAAGGGTAATGCTGACCAATGCCAGATGTGTAAACTGCAATATGCATGCCCCTGAGGCACTTCCCAGTATGGAGAACATCGATGTCTGTGCAGTGACAGAAGCCTGCTGCAAGCCTACTGATAGCACACGAGCACTACCAGGTTATACCACATATCATGCGTTATGGCCCCAACAACTGGACCAAAACATCAAAGGAGGGGGAGTATCCATATGCAGCACAGACACCCATACGGACAGGTAACTGACAATGCACAAAGCAGTGGAGACCACACATGTGCACCTAAGTGTAGTCAAAACTGCTGAACAGTCTGTAGCATGCGACAGACCACACTCTCACACACAAGAACCCCACCCAGACATCCTGAAGACACTGGACAGTATGAATGTCCCACCAAATACCAGACAAGGTACTCACAAATTACCACATAGGTGGTAAACCATTATGTATGCAAGGAGTAATCAGGGACCTAGGGACACAAGTCGACAGTAACCTGTCATGTGACACTCACAATGCCAATGTGGCTAGGAAGACTGTCGATATTGGACACCGTATCATGAAAGGATTCACATCTACATCAACAGAGGTCACTGTGCCCCTGTACTGCTCCCTTATCAGACCCATAATCTAGTACAATGACTCACATGGGATGTACCGTACCTGACACCTGCAGCGGTTTGGAAGACCTCAAAAGTACCCCACCAAGAGGATAAAGGGTGTCAGATATATGTCATATGCTGCCTGGCTGTAGACACCCCAGCTGAATGCAGTCACAGACTGCCTACACAGAGGCATTGTATGTCTGTTGTACAAGGCCATGTCCAACACAGGAGTAATGGACATGCTCCACCACAGGAAATCAAAGCCATTGGAGCTGTGAGAGTGACATATGTCAGCCTCAACACATAATGAAATAGGATGTGCTGGAGGGACAGATACATAACCCAGAGGCTCCCCACACTCAGAAACAGGATCCCAATCACTGTTAGGCAGAGCCCCTCACTGACACCCCTCAACAGGAATATTGCCAAGTGGATGGATGATCGTACATGTACACTGGGGGTCTTCACTGTGTCACGTCCAGACAGAGGCACAGTAAAGAAAATCATAAATGGCTATAATAGTCACATAGCAAGGGGCAGCGAAAGACACACACACTCTGGCTTGGCTTACTAATGCCCCAGGGTGGATAGCCTAGTATGAACCCATGAACCTATGAAGATACAAATTGTACAGGACACTAAGGATAATCACAAGGCTTACTTAACTGATGGAAGGAACCATGTTGGGAATCCACAGATATGCTCCGAATCACCCAGATATTACAAACAACATACCAAACACACACACATATTGCCAACATACAACCTGACAGGTGCAATGCAACCCCCCCCCCCCAGAATGCAAAATATCTATCCCAGCAGACTGCTGGTCCCCTGACATTGCAGATGCTGAGGTAACAGCCATCATCTGCAAAGCAAAACACACAGCAGCAAAGGTATGTGATGGTGTCCTGGGCTGAGGCCAACATGGACTCCAAGAATAATGGAATGCCAAATCACACTACTGCCCAATGTCAGCCTTACCACAGGATATGTACCCAAAGAGCAGTGTACAACAACAGTGGTCCTTCACAACAAAGGTGTTGCCTGAATGGATACTGCAAACTACCACCCCAGGATCCTGACAAGCTTGGTCTGCACAGCTATGGAAAGGATCAGTATGTACCGCAGACATAAAGCTATCGTGGACCTACTGATACGGACCCTACACAGTGTGGCTGTCGTAACTGCAGATCCTGCCCCTAAACATGTTTGACCCATTTGAAACAGTCATTAAGGTCATTGATGAGGGCAGTGTGGTCCACACAGCGTAGCTGGACCGTGCATATGCTTCCAGACAATACCCTACGAGTTCAGTATGGATATGTTCACCAGCTTAAATATATACCCCTATGTCAGTAGAGGGGTTGCAAACCAGACCAAGGACAGAACTGACATGGTCAGACATGCTGCATCCATGTCAGACTACAAAGCAGATATGAGTGGCATCCCACAAAGCTTGATCCTGGGACCCCCCCCGTTCCATATATATGTCCCATAGGTACAGGCCAACATGGAAGGACTGTGACTGAACATGTATGCAGAGGAGTACAAACAGCCCACCATATCCGACCCCCAGCTGACACAAGCAACCCACAAAAGGGCCACCTAGAAACAGACAACTGGAGCCATAGCCATGTCAGCAAGCTAATTGCAGAACTGTGTATAGACAACCACCGTGGATATACAGTAAGTGCCCACAAATTACCACACAGGTGTTAACCCATTACGTACCTAACATGTAATGAGAGACCTGGGAACACAAGGTGATAGATATCCTGCACTGGACAAACATGTGGCTGTAGTGTTCGCAGAAACATACCATATACCCACCCAATCATGAAGGTTGTGAGATGTAGATAAGGGGAGGTCACTGTGGCTCTGCAGTCATCCTTCATCAGCATCACAATTGACTACAATAGCCCCTGTGGGATATACCTCAGCAGACACCACCATCAACTGTAAAGTCCACAACAGTACCCCACCAGGAGTAGCAAAGAGCATGAACAGATGCCATGTGTTGCCTGAGTAAACAAACTGCAGCTCCACACACTGCCATACTTCCCAGCCAGAGGCAAGCTGTGCCTGATGTATGAAGCCATGTCCAAGCTGGAATCAATGAACATGCTGCACCTTGTACAATCTGAATGGCAGTGAGCTATGCACATGAGAGACCTGAACCCCAGCACTGACATACATAGGACAAGCTGTACAGAATGATCCATAACACAGAAGGCACCCCCACTCTTCAGTAAACTCCCAGTACAGGTTAGCCAGAGAGTCACCTATCGACACCCCTCAAGAGGAATCCCGATGAGTGGATGGGAGATGGTAGGTTAACCCTGGGTATCACTGTTATATCAGAGGTAGACAGAGGCACAGTATACTAACCATGACATATGTCATGGCAAACTCCAGTTACAATGTGTGTCGAAGGACAAACACACCCTGTGACTAGCATCAGAAATGGCCTAGGGAACATCGCTAGTGTTTGCCAATGTCCACCTATGTTGTGGAATACACTACCAATGTTGGACAAGCCTGGTGTAGGTAGTCCATATCTGAACATAATGCAACATGGTCATATGTGCACAACTGGCCCCTACACAGTCTGTTGTGCTCACTATGAAGATGTCAAGCAGTGATAGGACTAAAGTCCAGGATACTGTCCACCACAGTGAAAGTACTGAACCAGTACACTATACGGTACTACAGTGTTAGGTCATTATGAAAGGATGTTGACAACTGTATGCAAAGTATCCCATGCAATCCATGCAGGCACAGTATAATCCCTGGTGTGGCAGACACGAAGCAGTTGGCCAGTTAGTACACAACATGACACCCAACACACAACCATAAACGTGAGATATTGTTGAAGTTCACACACACCCAAATATGTGGTGGACTTCAGAGTTCAACATATGGAAAGCTCACACTGGGCATGCTCGCACATATGTCAGACAACATGCCATGGAAAGGCTGAACTGGGCATGCTCACACACTTAGGCCATATCTCCGTTTAGCAGTTGGCCACACATATCTGGTATTTGTACGTGTCATTCCAGGAACCAATCACAACACAGCAATCTGCCCAGTGCACACAGTAAATGACTACAGAGACATAAGTGATATAGTGGATCACCCTCATATTCAAACATCTTCCACAGATACACAAGTTGTTCATAGGAACAGGGAATGCTATGGCAACAAAGACCTGCAAACAGTATAACAGCACAACAAATATTGTGCATCTGACAATTGAACATATGGGTGTAGAGGTCAATATTAGGCTTGTTGCCCTAGGGAATGACAGCTTAGCCAGAGTGTGCTTGGCATCTGCATCCCCAGTACAGTAGGCTACTGTGCCACTGTAAAGTAGGTCACATAAGGCAATGTGTGAGGCTAGTGAGCTGTGCCTCTGTCAAGCAGGGGCACAGTGGAGATCCCAGGGTTTGAATGTGCTAAGCCACAGCCATGTTGTTGGTGTGTGCTGGAAGAGGGTTGCTGAGGACCTCTAACAGTAAGTGGCCGTGAATAACAGACTGAGGGGAGCCCTATCTGCATTGTCTGGACAATTCCACTGTCAACACTGTGTTGTGATGATTATGTGGGAATGAAGTGTCGTGCCGGTACTGTTCACAGATGTCCTCCCTCTGTGGGCTACAGCTCTGCAATGTATTAGCTCACTCTGTCTGTTGAACGGCTCATATATGGCTGGTGTACACCTGACAGGTGTCTTGTTGTGGAGCAGTCATGGGTATATGTGGGATAGCATGATCAATGCAAACCTTACACATGCTCATAGAATGCAATTGTCAAGGATTATGCAGAGTGGCCAGTATAGTCCCCAGCATGGGTCCTTTGAAGTCGTCCACCCCAGTCTTCACAAGTGTAGAGTCTGCTTGTGCTAAATACAGTTTGTTTGCAGTGACAACCTTGCCTGGGGGTGGGGATGGGATATGGATGTCCAGGGAAAGGTGGGTATGGTCAGATATCAACAATGGTGGTCTACCTCTGGTGTGGAACAGTGAGTACCCATGTTGCAGATGGACAGGTACAATATGTATTCCCCCATGTGGCTGTGGTGTGTGGTTCTGCCATGGCACATTGACCCACAAATTGTAGTGGCTGTAGGGTAAAGTGGTAGAGGCCTGAGTAGTTCTCACACACAATATGCCTGTACCTGATGTTAACAACTGGAATGGTGTATGTGAACACCTGCATATCCCGGCACTGTTCCCAAGGAAGCAAAGTGTGTGTCCTGGATGTGGGAGTGGTGTTCTGGACTGGTTGTGTTGTGTGTTACAGGTCCTGTGGTCACGAAGCATGGTATAGAACATAACCTGCCAGTGCGATGTGCATATCTGACCCTGACGTAGGTGGCTGCAAATGCATATATATGCTATCCCCCACCTGACAGGTAGTACTAGATGTACATACCTCTGTAGAAATAAAGATGTCAGCACCCTATAAATACTGCAGGTGCAGACCAGATGCCCAGTAATTCGGTTAGCGTGCTTTGCTAATGCGTCTCTCTCAAGTGTCATAATATAGGTAGGTAGGAGTTCGAACCATGCAAATGCTCAGTGTGTGTGGGTGAGCGGGGTTGATGTGTGTGCAAGTCTGTGGGAGGGAGATGTCCCTTTTGGCAACTGTGAAAGTACTCTACAGGATGCACATTCCCCACGGATGATGTCAGCACCCTATAAGTACAGCAGGAGAAGGAAAACCTCCCAGTAATTCGAATAGCGCGCTCTGCTAATGCATCTGTCATGAGTGTCATAGCATAGTTAGATAGGGGTTTGAATCCTGCAGCTACCCAGTGTGTGTGGAGAGGGGTTAGTGTGTGTGCTTGTTTGTATAAGAGAGATGTCCCTTTTGGCAACTGTGAAAGCACTCTACAGGATGCACATTCCCCTGTCTAAGCACGGATGATGTCAGCACCCTATAAGTACAGCAGGAGAAGGGAAACCTCCCAGTAATTTGAATAGCGTGCTCTGCTAATGCATCTGTCACGAGTGTCATAACATAGTTAGGTAGGGGTTTGAATCCTGCAACTACCCAGTGTGTGTGGAGGGGGGTTAGTGTGTGTGCATGTCTGTGTGAGAGAGATGTCACTTTTGGCAACTGTGAAAGCACTCTACAGGATGCACATTTCCCTATCTAAGCACGGATGATGTCAGCACCCTATAAGTATAGCAGGAGAAGGACAACCTCCCAGTAATTTGGATAGTGCGCTCTGCTAATGTGTCTGTCATAAGTGTCATAACATAGTTAGGTAGGGGTTTGAATCCTGCAACTGCGCAGTGTGTGTGGAGGGGGGTTAGTGTGTGTGCATGTCTGTGTGAGGGAGATGTCCCTTTTGGCAACTGTGAAAGCACTCTACAGGATGCACATTTCTCTATCTAAGCACGGATGATGTCAGCACCCTATAAGTACAGCAGGAGAAGGGAAACTTCCCAGTAATTTGAATAGCGCACTCCGCTAATGCGTTTCTCTTAAGTATCATAACATAATTAGGTAGGAGTTTGAAACCTGCAAGTGTGTGTGTTTGGATGTGGGGAGTTTGTGTGTGTGCAATTCTGTATGAAGGACATGTGCTTTTTTGCAATCAGGAGATCACACTACATGATGCACATTACCCTTTCCAAATACTGATGATGTCAGCACCCTATAAGTACAGCCAGAGATGAGGAACCTCCTAGTTATCTGAATAGTGCTCTTTGCTAATGCGTCTCTTCCACGTGTCGTGACATAGTTAGGTAGCGGTATGAATCCAGCAAATGGCAAGTGTGTGTGGGGGTAGTAGGGTGTGTGTAATTGCAAGTGTGAGAGAACAGATCCTTTTGGCAAATACTACAATACACCAGATGCTGCATATTCCCCCAGTAAACACAGGGGATATCACCACACTATCAGAACAGCCAAACAGGGCTAGTTGGCCAGTAATGCCAATAGTGCGCTCCGCTACTGGGTCTATTACCATTGTCAGAGTACAGATAGGTATGTTTTGGAAACCCACAACTGTCATGTGTGGTTTTGTCACACATTAGGACCTTGTGTGGGTCTTTGTGCATAACAATGCATGCCATTGCCTAAACCAGCAATGGCAATGCACACATGATGTATGTGTGTGACACATACACATACATACCTGTGACCTACAGTAGTTACCATGTCTGTCACGTGCCTCGAGTGGATAAATGGTATTTGCAATGCATAACAATATGACTGTGTCTTACTGTGCAGGGGCCGCACGTGTTATGTGTCTATACAGTGTGGGTGTATATGGTAAAATACCTACAGCAGGGGATACACATCTGGTCTGGGCCCTATAGTCTACATGTAGTCTATGTACAGGTGCTGCATGTTCCCACCTGTTGTGGGAGTGGTAACATGTTATTTCACTGCAATTCAGTGACCACATGCTGGGAACCTTTCAACTAGTGTGTTGTAGCTACAGTAATGCTCACGCACAATGTTTGGCTGGATGCAGTCCAGCCATATATAGACAGTTCTTGAGACTGTCATATTGCCAGTGTTGTTATGGAGGATAGGTGGATTTCCTGTGTATGGGAGGGTTGTGTGTGCCAGGCTATGAACCAGAAGGCAGTCCGACACACTGTTAGCTGCACATGAATAGGCCCTGATGCTTTGTGCTGTGCCAACAACCTGGAGGTGTGTGTATCTGTGGTGCCTTGGGATACTACCCCCCTGTCCATGTGTGTTACATGTGTAGGGGATGACAGGCATGGTATGAGGTATAACCTGGCAGTGATGGGTTGCACCTGTGAGCTGTGAATCAGGACTCTGGTACTGCACAGACATTGCAGTTCACCATGCTGAGGACAGTGTCCAGTGCATGCATCTTGCGGTGTACACTGCTGGTGTTGTATAGCATCACTGTTAGTGTCCTATCCTGTGTGATACCCACGGAGGTGGCTATGTAATCCATGTCCTGCAGCATAAGACACTATATGTGTATCAAGGGGCTTCACCAATATACATTGGCCCATGGGTGTCACGTGCAAGCTGCCCGTCGCAAATCATTGTGGCTTCCCTAGCATGTAAGCACACGTTGACAGTCAGTGGATACCCCATGAATGACATTGGAGACTGAGCAGAATGTAGACATAGAACACCCTTCCTACATATAGTGGTAGCATACCTAGTGAGGGTATGATGGCAACCAAGATCAGGCTCATACTGGCCCGTGTTACATGCTGAGAGATCCCTTCTATGTTCCCTATCATGTAGTCCAGGGAGGTATGTCTCAGGTCATCCATAGTGGCATGGTCAATGACTGGGTCATATGTGTCCATGCCTCTGACTGACCTGTATGCATGTGTTTTGTGGTGGACCATAGTGCCCCACAGGCATATCACTGTGACCTTCACCATGTACAGCCTGTTGATCGGGACCTCAATGCAGCGGCCAAGAGAGGTACCTGACACATCTGTAGCAGGTGTGTTGTGTAGCCCTACAGGCTGTGAGTGTGTGGCACATGGGATGTGTGTGCTGTGTGTGGCATGTGCTCTGTTCCGACGTAATGTATGCCTGTGTGCCAGCTGCGGAGGTGTGTGATGCTCAGGCAGGATGCTATTCTGAGTCTCCAAGTATGCCCCAGTGTGTTCAGATTGCTGTCAGTGTGGGTCTATGTCTGACTGGTATTGTAGTCACTGTAGTATGTCATGCCACCTGACAGGGTATGGCATTACTGGGTTCAGAGTGCTCAGTCCCCAGATTGGCTATGTGGTGGCATCCCACACATGTGTTGTACGTTTCTGGCCAGGGGTGAGGGTTGACTGCATACATGTGGCAGCTGTGACATTGCCACATGACTCACATAAACCACAACTGGACCATAGAGGTGATTCACAGGTTACCTTTGCACATGCTACCATAGTAGTGTGATTGCCATTGTGATTACCAACACATAGGGCCAATGGGGAACAACATACTGAAGGTGTGTATGTGTGGGTGTACTGCTACTGATTTCATAGCACTGGCATATATGACTGCACACGTGGGTAAATGCCAGGTAAGACATGTGCAATGTGTCACAGGCAACGTACATGTGAACAGGACAGACAGTGACGTTATGTCATGTGTAAACTTGACATATGTATTGTACGCTATGCAGATGTCACTAGGTGTCCACAGAAGCACTGTAACTCTGCATTGCAGGTGGAAGCAGTGTTCCAGGGAACCCCAAGCGAACATGCATGCAAACAAAGCTACAGTAAGCAGGGCTGGAAGTAGTCCATTGTACAATAAAGAAGAGGTAACAATAACAGTAGGTAACAGTGCAAATATGTAGGCACTATCAACATGTACCCAGCAATGCACAGCTCAGATGTCCATGGTAGAACTGATATTATGTCATAGTTAATTGTGATTTGGATTACATTGGTACTGCACACATATCAACATGCGCAAACATCCACATTGCATAGTCATTGTGGGCAACTTGCCACCATTACTGTACATGTCCATCATTGCATATCACTACTTGCATTAGCTTCCCCCCTGTGCTACCCATGTATGTGGCTATCTGTTGACATCCTTACCACCGGTATGCAATAATGTGCAGCTGTTACACTTTGGTACGTACTATGGGTGTAGATAACAATTCAGGACAGTCATACGGTTACTGCATCAGGCATGCTGGGATATACACACAGTCATATCAGCACACTGTACTGTTACCAACATGATACTACTAATACACTTCTATGTAGTCACCCTGTGCATCAGCAACGTGCTTACCTGTTCCTGCACTGATGTTGGAGATTGCAGGAGGTGGCACAGTTTCATCATATGCAAAGGGTGTGAATTAGGTATGCCTGAGTCTGCCACTGATACCACCAATTGACATGTGTGTGTATGTGTGTTGGTGAGGGACAGCAGTACAGGGTGGGGCACTGTTGGTGCAGTGTGTGCGTGTATGTGGTAGCCTAGGTGTTAACATTTCGCATGTGTGTATGCACGCACACAGTTCCACCTCATGGCTGCCATATACAGGAGTTTGTGGACAGCCACAGACTGCACCTGGCAGGTCATACAGATCAGTGTCTGTGGGCATGGACACGGTACCTGTGCCTGGCAGGGGTGCTACGGACCGTATCCAGTACTAAGCCAGACTGGGTACTGTCATCAGAAGTGGGAGTGTGTTGACTGGACACAGGTCCCTGTTGGGACTGTCCAGAACTACGTGCACGTGGTCTCCTGGGGCGTTCCGATGACAGCACAGACCCAGCATTGCTGGGGCTGCTGCTGGCACTATGGGGGCGTCCGTGGGCCTGTTGTCGTCTGCACCGACTGCCAGCTGCTGCTGTTGCTGGCATACAGCCACGTCGACACCGCAACCACCCACCATTGCCCTGGCTCATGGACATGTGGTTGTGGAACTGCTGTAATATGTCCCCACAATGTCTGTCTATGACATCGGTGAAATTATGGATAGCATCCGCGATGTCACGCATACTGTCAGTCATGGCTGTGTGACATGCTCTCAGCTCCCTCAGACCCTGTCTGGTGTACCTTTCCATACGCGACTGTGCCTGCATGACAGCCCGAAACATAGCTGAGGTTGACAGACCTCTTTGGGCACGTCTGCCAGAGGCAGTACGCTCATGGATGCTCCCACGAGAACCCATGGGCAACTGTCTGTGTGGTACCATCGCAGGACCCTGCCCATGGCTGCTGTGTGGGGAAACAGATACCACATTACCCTGGTCAATGCCCACTGTATCCTGTCCATCACCTAGGGACAATGGTGACATAGGATGTACTGGCAGGATGACTGTGCGCAATGATGGGGTTGACAGCTGTGTACTGTCAATTGGCTGACCAATGGCAGACCCTGACACACCTTCCTGTGCCATTACACAGATATCATCATTATCAGTACCTGCGGCACCAGATTCAGGTTCCCTGCTGCAGGACACCAGAGCAGCACCAGAACCTGTGGGAGGAAGACAGGAAACACAGTATACAGTGTCCACAAAATGTTACCAGTGATGCACTTATGCACACATGCATACATGCACACGTGGACACATGCACACATGCACACATGCACACATGCACACTTGCACACATGCACACATGCACACATGCACACGTGGACACAGGCACACATGCACACATGCACACGTGGACACGTGCACACATGCACACATGCACACGTGGACGCATGCACACATGCACACGTGGACACAGGCATACATGCACACATGCACGCATGCACACGTGGACACAGGAACACATGCACACATGCACACATGCACACATGTACACGTGGACACAGGCACACATGCACACATGCACACCCCGCAGTATACACACAGAGCACTACTGAGTTACACTAGTATTACTAGCACTATCAGGACTATTATAGGTATTGTTAAAACACAGTCACCAGCATGGATGGCCTGCCTTGCTGTAACACTGGAGGGACCTGCAGAAATGAGGAGATTAATGTCAGTGGGCACAACTGTGCCATTGATACTGCATATGATGCAGTGCAGTAGTACACCAGTTGCCTTTCACACGTCAGCTGCTGATATTGCCAATATCACACCTGCGCAATTACATACTATGTTGACAGCTACATACCACGGACATACCTTACACCTGCATAAACTAACAGTGTACAGAACAGTCAAGTGTACATATGGCATATTACCTGCATGCTCCATATCGTGCTGCTGTGTGGATCCAGCCTCCATCATGATGCAGGTGTATTGCTGTTGCTGTTCTGGGGCTGGAGCCACAACACTTAGGAGTAGCCCCTCCAGTCTGGTGAGGGGGATGTGTGGCCACCCCACCTCCTGTGGCAACCTGTTGCCTGTGGATATCCGACGCACGCTGACGGACATTTCTGATTAAATCACTGCAGTGATGTTGTACCTGCTCATATGTCCTATTATGCGTGCCAATGTCATTTACCCTACGGACAAGGTCTTGCCACAGTGCAGCCCTCTCCTGCTGATTCTGGCTGGTGCGGGAAAACAGTATGTCATAATCCCGCACCAGGCTCTGGTGTATCTCCTCATCTCTGCTGCAGAGTAGGTGGGATTACGCTGACGCGCCATGTCCCTGGAAGAGAACACAAACAGGATATCAGCAGACTATGTCAGCAATATATGGCACACATACTATACATGATACTCAACTGTAGTGATATACTACTACTCCCATATGTAGCATGTGTGTGTCTCTTGGTGGATACACAAGTACATGGCCAGATGTCAGTGCTCAGCCAACACCTGTGCAACAATACCTGCCACATTCCATACAACATAGTAGCATGCCCCAACAGTCAGCACACTGCAACAGGTCCAATGCACAACCTCACTCTGGGGGTTCATACCAAGGTACTGTATGTGGAACGCCATCCACTAGTGTGATTTGGACACAAGTTACTCGGCCTGGATATACATATCCCACCACCACCACCACCACCAGCACAGTAGACTACTTTGATATGTATGTGATTAGACAGTTATTCACTTGTTAGGACTGAGATGGTATCCATGCAGCCCACTGAGCCAGTGGAAGCCACAACCCACACTGCTGACCCCTTTGCAAATGCTTCCCACGGACATCCCAAAGATTGCATGGAACATGCACACACATTTCTAACCCAGACCCTATGTACAAAGGTTAGGCATCCTGTCCGGTGGACCCCAGCCAAAGGCAGATTGTATAACAATAGAAGGACGCTACTGCAGGACAGAGCAGATTCACATTAAGGGAAGGCATCTGTGTTCAGCACTGGTAATAAGCTATGGTCTCTCATAACAACATCCACGGCCTACTTTGGGAGGGAAATGGCCAAGAACACTATAGATAACCACAAGGCCTTCTTCAGTTATGTTACACATATGGACCAAATGCCTCAGATATGCTCTGAGTTAATACACACCTACTTAACATTCACCAAACACACAGATATTGGCAACATTCTTGCAGACAGGTTCGGTGCACGTATCCCCCCTCCTTCTCCCCCACAAGTAGAAATACTTATCACAGCTGAATGTAACCTCCCTATCATCTCACATGCCCAGGTGAGGGCCGCCCTCAGCAAAGCAGAACACACAGCATCAATGGGACCTGATGGTATCCCTGGATGTGTGCTACGTGAACTCCAAGAGGACATACAACCGCATATAAGAGTGATATTTAACCTTGTCTGTACTACAGGATATGTACCTGAACACTGGCATACAGCAACAGTGGTCCCACTCCACTAAGGAGGCACCTCTACTGACCCTGGGAACTACCACACCATAAGCTTAACCAGCCTGGTCTGCAAAGCTATGGAATGATTCAGTATGGGACACATATACAGCGATATTGGGTACCTGCAGACACTTGTTCCCGGCCAGTTTGCATTTGTGATGGGCTGATCCTGCCTTTTGAACCTGGTTGACCTTTCAAAACAGTCACTACAGCCATTGATGAGGGCAACGCAATCCATACAGCCTACCTGGACTTGCCTAAGGCCTTCAACACAGTACTCCACTCAGGCATCATAGACAAGCTCATCAGCTTACATGTTACTACATATGTCACATGATGGGTTGCACACTGGTTGACATACAGAATCCATAATATCGATATTGTAGGAGCCATGTCAATGCCAGTCACATGTGGTATCCCACAGGCCTCTGTCCTAGGACCCCTCTTGTTTGGCATTTATTTCTCAGATGTAAAAGCGAACATGTGCGGGTTGTGGATGACAATGTTCCCAGATGACTGCTAACTAAGCGCCATAGTCGTTATACCAGCTGACACACACATCCTACAGACAGGCCTCACTGCAACGGAAAACTGCTGCCAGGATCATGGCCTAACACTGAATGACATGTAATGTATAGTCATCCCCTTTTGGTGGAACTACGGGCACACAACATATCACATGGACATACCTATAGATACAGACCTATGACACATATGGAGGGTTCACAGTATGCAGACTATTAACCTGTTAATTTACATTACCTGTGTTTGTCGCAGCTGGTTGTGTTACTGCTACTACTGCTTCCTGCTGCTGCTGGCATGGCTTGCTACTGTCACTGCTGACAGCTTAGACTAAGTGTGTGTACCGTGTGTTGTTGTTTGTGTTTTTTTTTCTCTCTCTCTCTGTCTCTGTCTGTCTCTCTCTCTCTCTCTGTCTGCCTCCAGACAGTGCAATGAACGTATTGCATGTGTGGAGTGTGAGTACAGGATGCTTTTGTAGGTATCTGCATAAGTCCATGTGATGGCCTCTACACCAATTGTAAGCCAGCATTTGCTAATTGCATGCAGCCAGTTGTGTACTGATTGCAGTTCTCACTGTGATTTCAGGACAGTGCTATAAAAGGGTATGTGAGATAGGCATTGCCCTTTCAGATTGTAAGGGCGGGGACCATGCTGGTATGCTGTGGACACTGTTCTGTGAGGGTAAAGGTTAGTATCTCTCTCATGATTCAGGCTGTGTTGTAGATTCACATTTCTCCATTCCTCTCTCCTACAACTATATATATATATATATATATATATATATATATATATATATATATATGTAAATATACATACATTTATATATCTACATTAACTGACATTATTACCTACTAGCTACCAACTAGCATGGCTGTTTCTGTTCACACACTACTATTATGGAAATCCACTAGTTTTGACAGTAAGTATAAATGACATGCTTTGTGTACTACACATCCTATATTCCCTTTACATTCATTCCTACTATTACATGATATATTTATTTTAGCACAATGTTCTTGTATAAGAATCATGGCTTAGTGGTAAGTCATGCAGACTACTGTTTCCAAGGTCCTGGGTTTGGGACTGACAGTGGGATTTTATTTTGCTTTTGAACTGACTACAGGACCTGTCAATCAGTGTGACTAAGGCACTTTTAAGCAGTTGTAACTGGGTTATTGCTGGTTTGCGCGGAGCTCCTGCATGCGCACTGGCGTTTAGCTCTGCACACACATGCGCACACCCGCTTACAACCGCCTAACAGTGCTTACTCTGGCGCACGCCCGCACTATTTTCTTTGAAAGAAATGAAAATGGGGAGACAGGAAAGTGGTGAAAAAGGGGTCACAAACAGGGTAAGACAGTAGGGAAACCAGCTTGGGATTTGCAGGAGGGATGTAGGTAAGGCCCATAGCTGCCCATTTCTTCATCGCAACAGCTGTGCATATGTATGTAATTTGGTGTGACATTTGAAACCTTCCACCCCTGAGAGAGGTGTCAGGACAACAATAATACTTGTTGTACAGCCAATTGTAATTGATAGTTTCCATGTCCAGCAGACATGTGTGCGGAATGGGCAGCTATGTATGGGGCATAATTTTTTTGTGGGTACAGAGTGCCCTTTTTTTTATTTTTATTTTTTCAGGTGAGAGTGGTATGTCAAGTGAAGGAAGTCGGTATAGCTGGGGAGGTAGGTTGGGTAGGTCAACAGACAAGACAAACAAGACACATACAGGGGCGGTGTATGACACGTGTGGGGGGGTTACACAATTGACGGGGACGGATGTTTGGATATCCAGAGCCCATGAGCCCACAGATGGCAACAGTGGAACTGATATCCCCACCCATGGGCAGTTGCCACTGTTCCTTCACTGCCCAGGACGGGGCTGTGCTGGGGGCTGTGTAGGCCGGGCAACAGGCATGCCCGTAAGTTGTGCCACCTGTGCCTCAAGCTGGCGTAGAGAACCAAGAACAGAGTCCCGGATCTCCCTATGCACCACAGTCCGGATGCTATGGAGGGTGAGTGATGGTTCTCCTCCTGCCACACTTGCAGAGGGGGGACGAGCCCCATCCCCTGCAGTGCTTCCACCCACAGGTGGCACAGGGCCACCGGAGTAGGGTCCAGACTGGGCACTAGTGCCAGGTGCACTCGCCAGCTGAGGTGGGAGAGGTGGGTCCGCTGGAACCTGCCTTCCCTGTCGTCCTATGTTTTGCATTATGGCATGACAGTTTGGGTTAGTAACATACAATACCATTCGCAATTAGTTGTAACAGCATGCATTAGTATTCCCATTAACCAAACACCCAGATATTCACACCATTGAACAGTGAGCATAACACATGCATAATTTGAACAGCAATACACAGTCCGACAACATGCAGGGTTGATTGATGGCAACAGGCCATCAGGTTTGGATGTATGAACAGGGCAGATGCATCAACAGACATGCAAATATTTATGACCCAACAGGACAAATGTCCAGGTGTGTTAATTGTGATTGCACATACCATTTTCATGTGGAATGGGTTATATGTGGTTATAGGGTGGGGTGAAGAAAATAATATTAACACCTTTGAATACCAATACATATGCTGTACATTTCTAATAGCTGCACATATATACACACTACTGTTCTAACTACAGTTTCCTATATGATAACTACTTCAGTTTGGTGATAGGACTGTTACTGCTACATCAATATACATTTTATTGTTCTTTATACACATTCATATCTGGCTTTGTTCAGCTACATCATCCTGCTACATTTGCTTTATATAGCTATAGACAACTGTGGATGTTTGGTATGTCAGACAATCATACTATCTGCATATTGCAGACTGAGAGCAACATATCCAGATTTTGGGATACACATTCCAGCTGCAGCAACACTTTGAACAGATTTCACTGTTTGGTTTTGCTTCTCACATTCATTTCATTCTGTACTGACTGCAGTATACTTTATTCAGGGGTTATTACTACTTTATTGGTGGATTCATAACTCTTTCTCACACTCTCTCACTTGTTTTCATTTTACTATTCAGGATGGTACTTACTTCTAGGCTTTATTGACATGTTTTACCTGTAGTTATTACAATCCTTTCCAGCAGTCTCACTTCTGTCATGTTTCAGTATTTCAACAGGGGTATATTTCACACATGTGATTTGCTCATCTTCTGCAGCTGTACTTTTCAGCCTGCTGCAGGTTGTGTACTATTATATTACAGGTGGGGCATCTTTATTTCAGACTTTATTTCAGACATTTTCATTTTTCTGTTTGGATTACAGACTGCAACACACTTTTGTAATCAAGCAATACTTGCAAACACTCTTACACTGTTACTTGCACATTTTATTACTTAGTGACTACACTGCACTCTTTTGCTAACTGTCATACTTTTATATTTCTTTACAGTTACTGGGAGAGGATTACTGACCTGCCTGGTGGCGCAACCGCACCAGCCTATCGCCATAGGCTCTGCGGTTTGCAGAACGGACACCTGCAGCTGTAATATAAATAAAGTAATATTGGAATACACATCTCCATAATATCAGCTAGTTTAATTTCTTACATACATAATTAAATGTAACTTACTCAGTAGTGGGGCGTTGGGCATTTGCCGGGCCTCCTGGATCCAAAGGTTCAATTGGTCCTGCTTGCGTCTATTCAGGTCCACATGGTGGTGATGGACCTGCTTACCAGTCCTTGGAATCCCTGTGGCACTGGTGAGATCATGAGCCAACCGGTCCCACACCTCAGCCCTATATGCTCCCCACAGGACCTGGCCCTGCATGAGTTGGGCCTCATGATTGTGGACTAGGAGCCAGACCATGTATCTGGACTCCTCAATGCCCCACCTCTGTGCTCGAAAGCAACTACCCTCACCTACTCCTGACATTCTGGCTGCAAGTTAGTTCTACAATCGTTTATGCTGTGTATTCCCGCCTATGGGGCTTATATATGCCGTTTTTCCTGCACATATCTGTGATTGGCCATTTTGGAATTGTATCAACTTCACAAAACCTGCTTTGTCATGCTCCACTTTGTATTCATTCCTATATATTTGCTATTACTGCATTTCTAGGTACTGCTGTCATGGCTTAGTGGTTCAGTACCTTGACTATTGTGCATAGTATCCTGGGTTCGAAACTGGCCACTGCTTTTTTATGACTGTCTAGACAGGCTAAGGGGTGTGTCTGTGTAAAAGCAGTTTTGATACAGCTTGCTCAACCTTGCCCGTCGGTTAGCTTGTTGGCGCGGTGCACAGCTCTGCGCAAACGGGTTACGCTGGTTTACGCTTCATTTGGCTGTTAGCACACATATTACGCTCAGCTCAGCTAGGGGCACTCATTTTACACCTGTTAAACCACTGCTCACCTACAGGCACTCATTTTACACCTGTTAAACCACTGCTCACCTACGGGCAGATGCACTCACCTTGTTAAACTGTAGCTCAGCTATAGGCACATCTCACATTTTTTATTGTTTTGTTATCTCACATTTCTTCAAAATAAATGGACTATTTCATTGCATTTTACATAAACTATGATTTTATATGTGTACATGTTGGTCAGGGACTTGTTTCGTGCTTATTTTACTAAAAATAAATATTGATGTTGTGGGGGCTCGAACCATGAATGCCTGCTCTTCAGCGGACGTCTCTACCGCTACACTATTGCTTCTTGGCTTACTTTGCATATTTAGTTCTTATATCCTTTTCCACTGACTGCTAACTGTGGCTAAGCTACGGGCACGCCCGCGCAAACGAGTGCACTCACAGGCAAACATCTTTATGATTTAAAAAAAATATATAACATGTTCATTTATATATTTTATGTTCATAGTCTGTGGGGGCATGTGTTGTGTTGTGTTTATTCACATTTCCATGGCCTCTGTCGTGGGTGTTTACTTTGGGCACTTTTACTCTTCTGGGGTCGTGTCCGCTTGCAGGGCTCGGCCTATGGACACGCCCCCTACTGTCTTCCATGGACCGTGTTAGCCTTAGGTGTGATTCAGCATGCCCTCATGCATATGCATGACATGCTGACGTCACACCGTTTAACTGCAGCCTCCGTGTAAGCCTTGTATCTCTTACATGGAGGCTTCGTGAATCCTGCCCCTTGTCTCACACTACGCTTAATTTGTTTATCCAGCTTGTTTATTTCAGTTTTCAAAGTTGTAGTTCAACCCCTTTTCCATTTTGTTATATATTTTGTTTCTCATCTTAATTAGGTATCTTGTTTTTATTTATTTATTCATTTATTTATTTATTTATTTTATTTATTGCATTTGTTGACTAGGAAAGTCCACTGGGCCTAAAAAAAGCCCATTTTCAGTGGAGGCCCGGAGAGAAAAGCTCCACAATGTACATAGCAAAGCAAAAAACTTTATACAATAGACCATACAGTATAAATTAACAACATTGATACACAGAATATCTTTACAATGCAATTGTCAACCACGTATGAGTAACAGAGAAATATATCCCCAGGTGTTATATGCCTAGATTCTGATGTTAAACATTTTTTTTTTTGCACTCAAACAATTTCTCATTCAAAACTTTTCACATTCCTTCTGCAGTTTTTCGACTGAATTCATCACTCCAATTAGTTTTACATAGTGACTGTGTTGTTTCCATATAATCTGTAATTAATATTTTGTGAATTGGTTTAGAGTTTGGTTTGGCAGAATTATCTAGTAACAAATTAACCTTTATAACCTCATGGTCAATGCACACCAGTGGTGGTAAAACTTGGCATAAAGTAACAGTAATTTTGTTAGGAAGACAAATGATGTCTATGTTCCTTTCTCTGATGTTTTTTTTCACAGTCTGAAGCAATTGCTGTTCATGAGCATTTCCTTACTAATATTGTTGAATCGATATTATTCCAGTCTGTTTCTGGTAAATTTAAGTCCCCAGCCACTATTATTCTTTCCTTCTGTGTTACTTGCAAGAAATGTATGAATTCATCTGGGTCATCAGCACTTCAATTTGGTGGCCTATTCACTTCAATGATTGTTTTATGTTCCAGGGTTGTCTTTTTTGTCCAATTTGCACAATCTATAGTATCGGTGTTATCACTGAACATGTAATAAACACAGGTCTCATAACTATCTTTAATCCCTACCATAAGACCTCCACTTGATTTTTTGTTAGAGTAAAAACATTTATAACCTGACAGAACTGGTTTCCAGTCATTGCTCTTTAACCAGGTTTCACAAGCAATAACATCAGTCTAGTTGGAACAAAGCAACGTTTACAATATTCAAAACTGTTATTTATGATACTCCAGAGTAATCATAAGTACCCACTTTGCTTTTCTTTTCATTTAAAAAAAAACATAGCTCTAGAGGGATTGTTATATTTTCCAGCTGACACACTTCTGTAGTTCATGTATGGAGGTTCCCCCTGCATAAGATCATAGGATCATAGAAGAATACTAGGCTAATGACCCTAAATGGCCTTTCTAAGCCTACTCATGCTTCCCAGAAATGTTAGAAAGGTATTAGTCCCGTAAGTTATGTGGTGGGATATAAACTTGAGTATGAGTGGTTGAGCATTTGCAAGCCTCCTCTCTCTCTCTCTCTCTCATATAGACATAGGTGCAAGACCAGAGGTAAATTTGTGATTACCCATCCAGTGATCCAAGTTGCACTTAAATAAGTGCAGGGATGAACTTTACTTCACATGGATGGGAAGCCTGCTACTCAGAAAGAGCAGCAAATGAGATACATGCATGTCTCTCAAGCATGTCCTAGTTATGTTGTGAGTTAGGTTCGGGTCTCTGGATGAGGTGCTTCTGGTGCTGTTTCTTTTGTAGATGTGCAACAGGCCCATTAAGGCTGGATCTGAAGATGCTTTGTAGGCCTGTCATAGATCTACTCTCAGTAGCCTGTAGTAGACATAGTAGGACTTGTTTATAATACTGTCTATTCTTTTTGTGAGGCACATCAGTGGTTGCTCCAGTTGTTTCATATGCTTGGTCAGATAGATGCCATAGGGTATATTGTACTCGATTCATCTTATGAAGGCAAAGTACAATGCTGCAATGACATATTTGTACTTGGATGCCATATCCTTGCTTACAGGTTGTGCAACATGGAATTTTCTTACTACAGTGAAACATGATTGTCAAAAGCTAAGTATACTTGCATTCCCAAATCCCATTTTACTGAGTCTACTCTTAAGGGTATGTAATCATTTGCAGGGATAGCTGTCTTACCAAAGGATACTATTAAGCACTTCTTAGCTCTGAGTTTAAGACCATGACTCTTCCTCCAGACAATAGTCCATGTGAGGCCCTTTTGGAGGAAGTTTGCATCTTGATGGGATTTAGTGACTGCACTTAATTTGCAGTCATCTTTAAATCTGGTCATAGAGAAGCCTTTGATGTTAGCCTTAACTTCAGGGAAGTAGATGCCAAACATGAACACCCCAGCACCAAGCCCTCAGGGACTCCATACTGACTGGTGCTTTTTGTGATGGTAGATTCCCCAATATAAATTTTTTGGGTTCTGTCTGTGAGCCAGTTAGCTATCCAGTGGGTGATGTAGAGGTTTGTACCTAATTCAGTGGTCTTGTCTACAAATCCCAAGTGGGGAATTGTGTTGAATGCTTTCACCATTTTGAGCTATGTTGTAAGCACCATTTTGCTCTTTTCCATTGCTTTGATGACCTTCTTGAAGAAGCCCACCAGGCTGAACAGACATGACCTTCTCTTGATGAAACCAAAACTGAGTTGGATCTAAAGTCTGAAGGTTTCCTATGACATAATTTATCATGTTCATAATAATTCTTTCCATGACCTTGCATATGAGACTATTCGGGCATATGGTTTAGTAGTTTCCTGGGTCAGTGGATGACTCAACCTTGCGTAGTGGGATAATAGTTGCAGTCCTCTATTCACTTGGCATAAAGCTTGTTTTGAGGCTGCAATTGAATAGTGCTTCTAGAGACCTTGAAAGGTCATGTTCATGCTATTAATGAACAGCAAAAAAGGAACGCACCTCATGTGAATGTAGTCAACAGCAAAAAAAACAACAAAACATCCAAAAAAGATGGACTAACAATGTAGGATAGCAATCAAATTTCTTAACAAAAACGTTACTTCATACAAGATAAACAAAGCTTTCAGGTACAAAACCCTTCCTCAGTGTGTACATAGGCTTAGTTTTTACCTCTGTTAATTAATGTTTACTTTAGCTGTTTTTGTACTGTAACTGTATTTTTCTAAGATGGTTTATAGCTGTAAGGATCATGTTTTAATTGAGTGATGTGTCACATGGTTTTAATTGCTTTGTATAAAACACTCTTTTTACTTGTTTCAAATGGTTGTGATGAATTCCCATGTTGGAAGGGACAAAAGTGCTTGACCATTTGTTTTATGTTTTATTAAATTCCTTTTTGGATATTTGTGGTTACGAAGCTTTTTTTCTTTAGTATACCTTAGCATGTGTTTACCCACTACATGTGCCTCTGGTTTCCTTAGTCTTACTCTTTTGGTTCCTTGGATTCATGCTGGTTTTAGTTCCTAATTTATAGTAGGGTAGTTAAAGTCCTCCATGAATATGGTGTTGGGTTGAATGGGGAGTTTCTCCAGTAGATTTAAGTATGCATTATGAGTTTCCTGGATAACAGAAGGGGACGAAAAGCTTGCTAAGATATGGTTTGGGCCTTTCCCAATGGGATTTTGGACATGGAAAAGCTCAAGCATGTCCTACTGTTTGAACAGCCTTGAGATGTGTTTGTTTTTTATATAAATTGAGTCACCTCCACTGTCTGTCCCTTCCTGTTCTATAACAGGTCTAAATATGTGAAAGGCATTGTAGCATTGCACTGTCAGGGTGCTCCTTGTGGCTTCAAACCTGTCTCACTAACCGTACAGAAATCTACAATCTCCAGGTTAAGGAGAGCTTGCATGGAGTGCAGTTTCTTGTTTAGACTCTTAGCATTGAGCAGTAACACCTTTAGATTTTCTTGGGTTGATTTTGCTCTGTGAAAAGGGTTATCAGGTTGGTAATGCATAAAAGGGACACTGGAGGGTTAGGTAAGTTTTTATCCAATATTCAAAAGCCTAGAGGGGGTAATTGCAGACCATCCCTGGCAAAGTAGAGACAAATGGTCCAAGCTCGCTGGCATGTCTCTATTTATTTAGTCCAGAGAAGTACATTTCAAATCATTTACTCCCACATGGAAATGACTGAATCATATTAGTACTTGTGGTTCAATGACCTGAGTGTGTGTGTGTGTGTGTGTGTGTGTGTGTGTGTGTGTGTGTGTGTGTGTGTGTGTGTGTGTGTGTGTGTGATCTGACATTAGTGTGCCTTACAATAGAGTCTGCTGTAACCAAACTGCTGAACTGTGTGCTGATCTGCCTCATGAGCTTAGCCTAAAGACACTGTGAGATGCAAGCTATGCAGTTTATTTTTGTTAATGTGAATATAATATGTGTGCTTCTGTGTTTTTTAAAATTTGGCTTTGTGCTCATGTTTATATAAAGCATGTGGGGAATTTTCTGCAACTGATATGCATAAGCATCTGTTTATATAAAGGGAAGATGCTAGGATATCCAAAATTGTTTCAGCTTTGCTCCACGCTTACATTATTTCATAAAAAATTAACTAAAATTGAAAAGGTTAAAATATAAATTTTGACTTCCGTGTCACATTTCCTGAGAGTGAAGTGAAAATCTAATATGTTTCTCCCGGCTGTATTTTCCTCAAATGTGTTTAATTTCTTTATCATTCAGTCAATTCACGACAGAAGTGAGGTAGTATTTTGCATAAAGTTGTCATGTCTGTTATTATAAACTTGTTTATGTAAGCAAAAATTCACATTTTGAAATGATCTTGCTGCTGAATAAGGCAGCAGCTGAAAAATTTTGTTTTCATTTATTTTTATGAGACAGCAATGAGTTATATTTCTGTTCTTGGAAAAAGTAATTATGTGCAGAATGTGAATTGTGAAATATTGTTCTGCTAGAAGCTTGTTTACTGCTAATTGTTGCATTCCAGCTGTGTTACATTTGTTTTCTAAGTGATCATTAGCTTAAGTGTTGCTTCTAACCAGTGAGTATTATGGTGGCTAGAACAATTTGCCTTTGTTATAGGCATATATATATATATATATATATATATATATATATATATATATATATATATATATATATATATATATATATATATATATATATATACTGTTGTGATGAACATTTTCTAGCCTGAGTCAATATATTGCCTGTAAAATAAATCCATTACGAGTGATATCAATTTTATTACATCACACACATACTATTTAGTTCAGATAGGTGGGTTAATTTTGTTACATATTTTGTTTGTTTGCTCTGTTTCACTATCTAATACCGATGTGTCATGAGGTTTCTGCAAAATATACAAATTCCCTTCTGCATTATTAATATTCCTTGACTCCCATTAACCTTTGAGTACCTCAGTAACAATAAATCAATCCTGTTATTATTTGTGAAGTACATATCAGCTGCATCCTTGATTGTTGCTGCAGAATTCCACAACTTTCTCTTTTAATTCAGTTCTGTTTCTTGTTACACTGTATTTTAAATTTATTCTGTTTACACTTTTATAATTATGTCTAGATCAACCAGACTATTGCATAAATATTTCTTAAGCAATAATACATTTTGGGTTTAATTCAATAAAGCCTACACAGTGAGCTAAAACAGTGTGTGTGATGTGGTGTGATGCACACATGATAGGGTGCTGATTTGTATTCAGTAACCAACTCTACTCGACATGTAGACCTGTGCAAATCTGGTAAACATCATGGCATGCTAATTACAGCATGTTGTTGTGTCTTTCAGCTTTTCCCAGTTAGGGGTCGTCACAGCAGAACTCCGGTCCACTAATGATTGGCAGTAGATTTTTCACGAACTCCGAGGTGCCAGCTCGACGTTCAACCTTCAACGAAGGCACATCCATTTACGCATGTCTTTTGAACACCCACCCAACCGCGGGGAGGACATGCAGACTCCACACAGAAGGCACTCCCCACACTCCAGCCGAGAATTGAATGGGATAACCTCTTGCTGTGAGGCAACAATGCTACCGCTGCACCACCGTGTTTGAGCATACGCAGCAGAATTGTAATATGGAGAAGAAACCAATCCAAGATGGAGGAGCTATTCAACAAGCTATAAAGCAATTGTGTACACTCAGTGTAGGTTTTGTCCATGAATTCCAAAACTTATTGGAATACAGCAATGAAAACTGTTCTACACAGAAAGAATGTTAGGGATTGCTGCTGCTCATCTGTATGTGTATGTCCAACAGGCCCAAGTCTACGCTGTTGTTGCTGCTGCTAGTAGACCTCAGCTAGGAAGAAGAATGGTGTTCAGACACTGTTTAATGTTTCATGGTCTGCATGAGGGGGGAATAGTAGAATGCTACAGGGTGGATAGAGACACTACAGAAACGCTGCAACCTCTGTTGTCCTGAACTGAGAATAATGGCAAACCAAGGGGAACGAATACCTGTGGAGGCCAAGGTATGTGTAGCACATAGAATATTAGCTACAGAAACCTTGAAGAGACCAACAGGTGATATGCTGGGGGTGTCTCAGGCATTAGCATCCAGGATACTACAGCAATTCCTGATTGCTATGTTACAGCATGTCAGTGACTACATACATTTTCCATGTACCCCAAGGACAGAGCTACAACTATACAGGATTTCTACCCTGTAGCACACTTCCCTGATATCCTGGGTGCCAAAGACTGCAACGAAATTGAGATCAAAGCACCTCCCGTGGAACAGGGAAGAGTGTACATAAACAGAAAGGGCCTCCACTCCATTAACTGCCAGGTTGTGTGAAATGCTAAGGGAATCATCCTGAATGTGTGTACTTCCAACCCTGGCAGTTACCATGACTCCCATAACTGGCACAACTCTTAACTCTACCAGAGGTTTTCTTGGGGGGGGGATATCCCACAAGGTCATTTATTGGGTGATGCAGGATATGCACTCAAATCATGGCTGATGATGCCTATCAGAAATGCACACCCACCTATCGAAGAATGCTATAATGAGGCACATACTCAAACAAGAAATATCATACAGTGTGTGTTTGGGCTACTGAAGCCATAGTTCCAGTGCCTATATACATCAGCGGGGAGCCCTACAGTACAGTCCCAGTACTTGTACTGAAAGTTTCATTGTCTGTGCCATCCTTCACAATATTATCCTGAGAAAACAGCTTCAACGTGAACAAGGGGAAGGGGCAGACATTGTACCACCACTGGTAAGATCACCACAGCTACACACAGGTGATGACACAGAGGGAGAACCACCAGACACTGTTGGTGTAGGTAGCTATAGGCATGCACAATATGTCCTCGCCCTGGCCAAGAGGCAATGGATAGCAAATGTGCTCACCACCTAAAGGGTGCAAATTTCAACCCATCCACATACATACAGTAACGTTGATGCAAAGCAATGATCACAGCCTTTACTTACCCATGTAATAGCTGTGTACTGCTAGCATCACACAGAGTCAGCCCCAAATTAAAACACTTATAACTGCTGCACTATCAAGGTAAGTGTTGAACCTGAAACAGGAAAATAAATGGCTAAGACACAAATAAATGGCAGTTCCTTGCATACTGTGATGTGGATTTGTATGCTTGCCATCCAACACATAAATATCACCTAACTAAAGTTTCAATCACGTATACAGTTGTCAGCATTAAGCACTGTAAAAACATGTCAGCTATTAAAATTGAAGGTTATGTGGTTGTCTCAACTCACCCTTACACACAAACCAATGCTTGTCCAAACCAAGGAATACTACTTTAGTATTATGTTTCCCAATGAAATATCAGGATGCCTACAAATTTTTAAGAGAAAAGCAAATGAAACACACCTTTGTTGTGGCAGCACTCAAATGATAGGTGGCTCCCCACCTCCAAAACAACAAACAAATGAAGGTTTGCATAAACCAAGGAATACCACAGAATTAAATTGGTCTACATGCTTTCCACACAATTATCAAAATGTGTACACACTCACAACTGATGAATTAATTTTATATGATTGCCAGTTACCTCTCACTGTGCCCACCATTCCCCTGGAAGTGTCTCTGGGCAATCTCAGAAGCATAATACTTGTGTCATTGACATGGTACATTACATTAACCTGCAATAACACAGAATATTGTAAAATAACAATATTAACAATAATGCATGTGATGAAAGCTAATAACCTATCCGAGAAATGTAAATGCCTGCTAAAAATGCCTATGCCAACTAGTAAACTATAAGAAGTGCATAGAGATAAAAGTTCCATTTTATATATATAATTTGCTTTGTAACATGTTGCAAAATCTGGAAAAATGCAATCATACATTAGCAAAGTTAGAAGCCTTCTCTGCAGATAAAGCAAAAGGAATAGCAATCATCTGTTTTGTCCAAATACACAAGTCTCCTCACATTCAAGTTTTCTAAATACACAGTTACCTATTTATTGTGTAGATTCAGGCCTCTGAGCATGGTAAAGATGTAAATGAGGGGAGAACTCATTAGAATTGTTGACTACCAAACTTTTGACTTTGTGTAGCAAATGTAAACATAGTCTAGGCACTACCTCACTGTTAGTTGCTAATGGATTGCAACTGTGAATGATTAGTGGAAGGGAGAAGGAAGACACAACTGCATTTCAGACAACCTTACCTGTATTGGGTGTGTCACCCAGGATACACTTGCAAAATGTAGAAGTAACTTTAGCAAGCTTTTAAATGGAACTAATCAGCACACATTTATCATTTTAGTTCATTAATAGCCGAACTCTCCTGCCTTTGCTGAAAAATGTTTTTTTTTTTTTACTGTCATATAGCTTTATCATACATTTAAAGGGCTATGATACAAAATGCACAATAGACTGCATGTCTCAGAGTACAGCACAGATAAGAGAAGCATGAACATAATGAAAAGGGAAGACAGAACTGCATTGGTGCAAACATATTCTTAAATGGTTGTGTGATCAATCTTTGCACTAAATATGTAAGTCACACTGTACAAACAAATAAGAGTGCACACGTGTATATGTCTTGTTAATATTGTAGATGAGATGTGAATTGCTTGTATGCACGTGATTTGGTTTCCTGTTACAAAGTTGCTTCACTGGCAAGGAGAAGTAAGATAATTCCAATGTGTTTTGTAGGTTGATTAGTATGAAAGTTCAAATCCATAGTTGTGTAAAAATCTCTAACATGTTAACATGTATTCTGTACATTTTTTTATTTTAATATTGATACTCGTCTAGCATGCAGCTTAGTGCAAACATGGTGAAATGTATAAATATTGTAAATTCAATGGAAGATGCCTTAAGCAATGTAATTCCACTTAGCATCTTTGAGCGCGGTCAGCAAAATCTATGATAAGGACAACATTAATTAGACCTGTGAATCAACTGTGTGTGTGTAACACACCTGGTAAGCACATTGAATTACACAGCGCATAGGATAGGTAAACCATGGTTTAAGTCCCACACTTTTTTAATGATAAAAGTTAATTTTGTACAATAATGTATTTTGGCATTTGTCTGTCTCAATTGGGCATTGCTCACCTGTGAACAAATACAGCATACTACTGCAGACAAAAATGATATTGTAACTTGCAAGAAAGATACATTGCTACTTCTTTTACCTTCCATCACACAAACATGCTAAGTGACATTGCACAGCAGTCAGCATAAATACACAATACCTGCAGTTCCTAAACACCTGCAGACTATAAAGATACATTGTAAATTTCAAAAAAGATACATTGTTACATGTTTGGCCTTTCATCACACAAACATGCTAAGCATTGTTGTGTGGCGTTCAGCACTCTGGACAGTAATGAGTGTACAAAATGCACCTGCTCCTAGCTCTCCCTGTGGCAACAGGTGTTCTAATCCAGAAAACTCCAAGTTTTATTAATGGTGTTCCACTATAATTTGTATAAATATTAACAATAAAAAATAACTATGTATAGCAGGTGACTTGAGCATACACATGATATCATATATTTTATATGTGTAACTGTGGGTATCAGTACAATTATTGTTCTGCAATTAACATTTTATTGACCTGGGATGGACTTCATACTTTACTGACAGTCATCTACACAACTCACATAACACAGGTATAGCTGTAAAGCTGAATGTATTGTGTGGTCTGACCTAGAACTTGGAATCTTTCCTGTAAGTCATTCAGGTATATGCATTTCCAGTGTATTGTCACACATTTCTCCTGCATCACACAAGTCAATCACATACATGGTTAACTGAAGTGTAGCACCACACACTGTTTAGGCACTTTCTTTGCAGCAAAGAGGAAGAAGCACCCATGTGGAAGAATATGTATTCTCTATTTTCTATAGTTTTGAATCCTACATTATAAAAATTACATTTATCAGTGTGTAAGGCCCAGCAAAATATGTGCCAAGTCATAAAATTTAGACCCCCCCCCCTCAATACATGTCTTAAAAGTCAAGTCATCTAACAGGTATAGTAGAAAACAAGCCATAAATTAATGTCAACTGTCACATTACCTTTCCTATTTAAAAAAAAATGACTTCATCTATATTTAGCAATGCTGCTCTCCACTTATGTTAACATCATGCACACCCAGTTGACATGGTTGCGTAGGTTTGCACACTAACTGTAAAACACGATATCATGAATTGGCAGGAAAACACTTTTAACTGTTGCTGGTTGACCTGTGTGGACTTGACAGGAGCTAGGAAGGAAGGTGCACAATTTAGGGCTCAAAGATGGAGTGTAGAGGCATTAAGAATATTCATTGCATTTCTCATAGGGTGCCACATCTGTAGGCTGCTGCAGGAGGACTATACTGGGTCTCAATATAAATTGAAGGCTTGGAACAGTCTAGACAAAGCTGTCAACAGTGCAAATGGTATTCCACGCACCGGAGAGTGGTGCAGGCAACATTACAATCACCTGAATATGCACAAACAGGAACAACTAAATCAGTGGCTGGATGAGGTTAAGACTGCTGACATCCCACAGTTGAGTAAGTATAGAGATAAAGATACCTTAAATGATATACAAAGCTAGAAATACCCAAAAGTGGTACGTATGATGCTCTTCTCTTTTATTCTCCTCTTTATTTTACAGCTGCCCAGGGGATTTCAGTGATCAGGAAGGCATATGCTGAATGCTTAGAAAGACTGACAAAAGCAAGGGGTATGCACGTGGCACAAATTAACAATTATTTTATTAAAAGTATTGCTCTTACAAATATTACTAGTAAATTAAGCATGCCTATCATAACTGTAAAATCATGTATGCATGCTTTACTCTATAGTTCAAGGTAATTGTAAGAGTCAATTCTAATAGTGTATTCAAATGTTGTGGCCTCAATTCCCCCAAGTAATAAATGCATACTAAAAAATATTAAATATTAATTTCAACAAAAATGTCATGTTGTTAACTTAATCTATATTCTTTAAAAGCGTATGTGCAATATAGGGTCTATATCAAGTTGTCGAACTCTTAAAAGTTCAAATGTCATATCATCGACACCATATGATCAAACTTTTAAAAGTTTGACTGTTTCAAAGGAGATCTCTGTACAGTGCGGAATGAGAAGATTTCCCTTTTCTGCACTGTAGTGCAATCTCGGAGTTGGTATATATAAAGAGTGGGGGGTGCAGGTGGGCTTGCCCCCCCTGTTTAAACTGTTCAAGTAGGTTTTTCCTTTGGTTTATTTATTTTTTTTGTTACATTTTCAAACTTTTTAAAGTTCGATCATATGGTGTCGACCATATGATGTTCAAACTTTTAAAAGTCCGATTATGTAATATAGACACGCAATATATGCAAGGATTATGGAAAAATTCTCAGTCTTATTATGGATTTTTAAAAAGTATAGTTAATGTAAAAGTAAACATATATTTTTATTGTAGTAATTTATTGTATGTAACATATAATAATTCTAATTATCATTTTTCTTTTTTATCTTACACCACCCATTATCACTCTTTTATTTTTATATGTGTGATCACACCATTCTGATGTCATAATTTTCTGACAACGAACAAAATGATTTTCAGCACCGGGAGGTAGGCTAGCTGCTGCGGCTTGGCCTGTCACCCCTCAAATGGCTGCCACACCAAAGCCCAGCACATCTGGGATGCAACCTGGCAGAACTGCCTCTGCAGACGCTACACTACCTGGGCCCTCAACATCAGGTAGCATTACCCCAACAGCTGATGCAGTGGTACCCTCCAGGAGTATTGGTGGAGGTGGTGATTTAGTCAACCATCACAAAATGCCTGGCATAGTGTGTGAGGTTGTACAATATACTATCGGTGTGAAACTCAGCCATCTGGAGAAGTTGCTTGTTGGAATTCAGAGAAAAATCAAACATCAATCAATTCCATAGGAAGATGAGGAAAGGGACAGTGATGATAGTTCTGAGGGTAAGGACTAGATTCTCACTGTTCCCATGCTTGATATCCCCACCCTATCCCCAGGCAAGATGTCCCCCAAACTTTTGTGTCCCTCACAATCCCTGTATCTGTCTTGATTGTCCTGTTTGCACCTGCTTCCATACCTACCCTGCTTACCTGACCCTGACATACCTAAACCCCTTCCTCAACATTCCTCTAGTTTTGTTAAATAAAAAAAAAAAAAAAAAAAAAACTGGGCAACTGGGCACCTGTCCCACAAAAAAAATCACCTCATCATAACTCTCCACTTTGCATATGTGTCTTCTTGACACCTTTAATTCAGTTCAATTAGCTATACAACATGCTTGCTTTGCTGTCATCCATCTGTGTTGAGGTGATAGTCCAAAATCATCAAATTTTTTATCCACATTCATATTACACTGTCGAAGAAGTGGATAGCTATGGTTCTTTTCTAATTCCCTCCTCCACATTCCTATATTGATTCCCCTTTGTTCTTCCCCTTGCTTGCTTTTCATTTCACCATTTTCATATCTACCCCATTTTCAGACCTTTAATCTGGTCAAAAAATAGAATTGGATACCACACATATAGCAGAAATGTCTCCTAATAAAGCCCTTTTCTTTTTATCCTCTGCATTTGCACAGAGTTTGGCATCATGCACCAATGCCAAGTGACAGTGAATGGCTCTATACATTGTATGACATCAGCAGCACTAGTCCAGTAACCTCTGCACAATGCTGCTTAAACTTGCTGTGCTAAAGGAAGACACAGTTAAAGCAGACTAAGGGCAGTGCTATGAAACAATTACTCTAACATTTATTTACAGTGCTGAATGTATAAAAAAGCAAAGCCATACATGTACTATGTTGACATAAATCAATTGACTAATGCTCATTTTTATACAGTGCTTCACTGTATTCATTGCCTCTCATACTTGCAGGAATTATCAAATTTACTTATGTAATGCCATTCTGACATGTATAAAAATAGACTTAGCTGAATTTGAACTCTGTGTCATTTGTTCTCTAAACATGAGCTCACTGCTCTTGCACCTGCTGCCACAGGGAAAGCTAGGCAGCAAATGTATTTCTTGCACTCAGCACTATCCAAAGTGCTGATGGCTGTGACTCACCTCTTAGAATGTTGGTGCAAAGGAAGATGGATCAATAGACATATAGCTATTTCTACATTTAAGCAGAGAACTGTGTTTGCTCATCACTTAAATCCTCACAAATGAAGAAGGCAATAGTAACAGTCCTTAATGTCATCAAAGTTATGACACATTTCCAATATAAACTAAAGTATGAACATGATAGTATATGTCAGCTATTTCTACCATAGCCTATTTGCATAAGTATTTATCAACTTCAAGTTGTATTCATTAAACGAGAATCTCACATTTGTAAACACTTTGCCAACATATGCGCAAACCAGTTGCTTGGCGGTGAGTTATGTAAAGAGCTTATTGGCATGTGTTACTATGTTTATTGCCCAGTTATTCGTTATCCCATCAAAATCCATGTAAAAACACAACCAAAGAGAAAGGACTTGTTAGTGACTGAACACATATTTACTCAGACTCATATATGCCCCACACTCATGCACTTGAAAATGGATATATCAGTAATAGTTCCCAAATGTCAATTACACTACAAAAATAAGTAACACAACTGCATTGTTACATCATCTAAAGCTTTATAATGAAAACAGACACTGGATTGTCTTATACATGTCTTGATGTGGACATCAATTCATCACAAATATGAGCATACCTACATCAACACTTGCAGCCATGTTAATCACAAAATATGTGTGTGTGTGACTGTGACTGTGTAATGTACTCAACATACTGAGACACAGGTGCATATGTCTAAGTTCTGCAACATGCATCCCTAACAGATTATTGCATCTATAGTTTGTGAAACTGTCTCTTAAAGTTTCTTTGCATGTTGGAACCAAAACAGAAAATCCAACGGCCATACTTTGCATACCAGTCTCATAACAGGATATGTTACCAGCATCATATAATGATGATGTCAGTGTTATTATAGAACACTATGACAAGGAAAAAGCAGACCTTGGTGATGGCACACATATTAACTACTGTGTCCTGCAGATGGGAACAAAATAGTTAGGTAGGGGTTGCATTACAACAACAGCCACATTGTGTGTGTGTGTGTGTGTGTGTGTGTGTGTGTGTGTGTGTGTGTGTGTGTGTGTGTGTGTGTGTGTGTGTACACGCATAGTCAGAAGAGCATAAGTCAGTATCTTACTGTTAGCAATCAAGTCACATTGAGAACAAAGATTTTTACAGTTGTACATGCCTACACAGCCATTTCATACAGGCCTCCCAAAACCTTCTCCCAGAAATACAATGGTGATATCATCTGCTATAAAGTGTTCTGCAATAGTATAAAAGTCAGATTTGTGCCATAGAACTTGCATTAAGTACTGTGTTCCCCAGCTTGTCTAATTAGTTAAGTAGGGGTTCTAGTCTCACTGTAGTCAAGTGGTGTGTGTTTGAGTTCAGTTAGTAAACATTCTGAAAATCATTTCAGAACAGCATGTGAGACATTCCTACTAACATCTTCTAATCATCAGACACTGAATATGTCATCAGATATAAAGGTGTTGGCTAACACTATGAAAGTCACACTTGTGCTGTGGCATCTGTGTACTAGGTAGGGGATCTAGTCTTACTGCATTCAAATGGTGTGCTTGTGTTTAGTTAGTTCACATTCTGCAGACCATTTTAGAACAGCATGTGAGACACTCCTACTACCATCTTTGTCTCACCAGACACTGATGATGGTATCAGCTATAAAGTGTGGTCTGACACAATAGAAGTCACACTTGTGTTGCAGTGCTAATGTTAAGTACTGTGCTCTCCAGCTTCTGTACCTAGATAGTTAGAGATACTAATCTCGCAGCCATCAGTGTGAGGCTGCGTTCATTAAAATAATATTTTTGAGACAATTTTACACTGAGATATGACTCCAGGTCTTTGTCAGACATTTCTCCCAACATCTTCTTTTCAGCATACACTGATGCCATCATCCTCTATAAAATGAACTGTGACATTGTTAAAGTCAGACATATTTGGTGGTGCTACTCTTACACTGTGTGGAATCCAGCTTCTATACCTATAGAGGTTTAATGTTCAAATCTGACCTCAGCCAACAGCTGTGCATATGATTAGTGGTGGTTTATGGTCCTTGTATGATCGTTTGAATCTCTTTTTATTTAACTACCACTCAGGAGAACCTTTAACATAGCCCCATGAATCCAACACCCCCTTTTTCCATCTGTTCACATAACACCCTTCCTGCAGAGGACTGGAGGATGACATTATTTCAAAGATACATGCATACATCATGAGGTAGACTAGACTACTTCTATGAGGCTTTGCAAGCCATTTCCAGATCATGAGATGTGTGATTCCCAGTTCTGTCATAGGGTGGTGCACATGTCACATATGGATAGAGGCAGTATGTAATACAATCAAACACATGCACACATACACACATACCCTTACTATCTTCCCTAATAAAGATACAATGATTTTGGTTTACATGGTATAATAATGGCTATGATTAATTTATGTGATGTTGGCCATTAGCCTAGTAATATTCAATGATCCTTTGAACATTGCACATGTCAATGTTGCTGTCATCCACACGTGCTATGTTGAGGTGAGGAGGTATGGTAGGCTTACAAAATTGTATTACAATCTGCGATGTGAGGTAATGTATTGGTGACTGCTGCTGCCATCTGATTACATGTTCCATATCTAACAGCTATAGTAATATGCCTCCTGAGAACTGCTGACATGAGATGATACTATGCATATTTTTGCTTAGTAATGCATGTTTTTTTTATAGTGGAGTATATCAGTATTCTGCACAGTTCTCATTCAATCATCACAGTGACACTTGCAGTATGGTACAGGTGTGCATGTGTATACCTATCATCATTAAATACTATGTGATCAATATAACATCATACTAACTGCATAGGCACATATATCTTGTTTCATCCACATGTTGTAATGCTGTTATATACACAAAAATATAACAAGTTGTAATTCAATTGCAACCTTGGTGAATTAATTTTATGCACAATTGTGTTGCTATTCCCAGGTGGTCAGCAGCACTGTGTGACTGTCAGCATTTGTGTCAGTAACTGCTCTACATGAACCACATCCACCTCATTTGTAATGTGCCCATATATGGTATCAGGACGATCACACACAGTTTCCAATGAAAAACATCTAGGCATATTATGTACAATTGATGTAATTACTTGACAAAGGTAGAGTTGTATGACTGTGTAAACAGTACCACTGTGTGGCATGTGATACATACTCAAGGTTGTATTTGGAGGTGCTGTCACAAAACTCATTTTTTAAATAAGTATGAAATGTTAAGGGGAATACACAGCTATGTGCAGAGCTGTTTGTGGATGCCACCAGCCATACTCAACCAGATAAAATAGACAATATGCTAGATGACAGTTTGGATCAAACTTCACCACCCTGTCCCCACTGGCCATCAGACAAACTACACAGCTCATCTGTGCACTCTCTAAAGTTAATAATATGTCATCAGTGGGCCCTGACAACATCCCAGATTGCCTTTGCAAGAAATTAAACCCTGATCTAGCAGACACAGTTGGATCCCTACTTAGACACAGCCTCCAGACAGCCTATGTTCTGGCAGAAAGGTGTACAGAGACATGTATCCATCTGGAAAAGTTGGGACCATCCCCTGATCCAGGGAATTATAGACCCATTAGCCTGACTCACATAATCTGTGAGACAGACTAAAGAATCATCATGGACCTTATCAGAAAGGACACGGGTAATCTCATGAATGTGTAGCCAACACATTTTTGATGTCTGTTAATTCTGGTTGACTTCTTCAAGAAGGTTACCAAGGGCATGGATGAGGAAAAGACTATGCATCCCACCTACCTTGACCTTGACAAGGCATTTGACACAAATCCACACTCAGGTATTACAGAGAAACTATCTCAAGTGGGCATAAACACCTGTGTCACCAAGTGGGTAGACAAATGGATCATAGGCAGGACAAGTACTGTCAAAGTACATCTTGTGCTGTCTCCTGTAATTTATCTACAGTAGCACTCGTAAACCCTTTACCTTTTATCTCTGCTCCCTTGCGTCTGTTGCATTACAATATCTGACCACTAGATGGCAGCCTAAACTAGGATAGCCCCTTGTACATCTATCCTTCCCTATTTATTTTTCCTTTGAAATAAAAGCTCTGTCCCAGGATTGAGCATTCCCCTCCTGCCCTATCTTTCCACTTACCTTCTTCTCTCCACTAGCTTTGCTCTCTGCAACCACTCACTTTCTTGACATTGTTTCCTCCTTTCTCTGCCTGTCCTTCCCAACCAAGGCACCAAGTAGTTAGTGGTTTGCTGATTGTTTCTCTCTCTCTTCCCTGACTTTCTCAGTTGACTGTCTGAACCCGCTCCCCTACCCTACCCCCAATTCCAACCACCCCCAGTGGTCCTAGCCATATACTTCCTGTAACCCCACCCCTTCACATTTTTTGTCCTATCACACACAACTTCCACTTAATAGCCCTACCCCTTATATCTCTAAGTCCCTAATTAGATAATTGCTATTCTTGGAATACTCCCTCATCTCTCCCCACCCCTTCCTATTTTGCTTATATTCTACAGCTTCTCTCTTACAGCCACCTTAATTTCACATAAATTATATACAGCTTCTCTCTTACAACCAATTTCACTTTACTTAATTGTACACATCCTCCCTCTACATACGCTTCCTCTTTAAGCACTCCCTCCTTTCCCCCACCTGTAGTTTTACTTACTAAACTCCTTTCGTGAATATACCCAAACTCCTTAACCACTTATCCTAATGGCCCTAACACACAAATCTATACTCACTAACCTACTACTCTTAACTTCTACTCTTACTTCTCTCACAATACCATATACATTAACCTTGTTTGAATACTCCTCTCTTCCTGAACACCACCATCCCTACCAGCAAACTCTACCAATTTCTCCCATAAACAACCACAACCACAGTAACATTACCTCCTCTTCTATCTATATATTACCTCAATACCATAAAGCTACCCATGTTACTTACTTCCATATAAAAAATGCCCAAACAATTTCTACAAAATCCTTAAGTTTATACAATATCCTCACCAACACTCCCTATTAGATGGTGATATTCATCCTAACCCAGGCCCCAATACTGACATTCCCAATAACCTACACAACCAAACACCTCCTCCAATCACTACTTTAAATAGATCCTCTAACTCCCTCCTAATAGCTCACCTTAACATCCGTAGCATTAACAATAAAATTACCCACCTACATGCACTCTTAGATGTGCACTCATTTGATATTCTCTGTATTACAGAAACATGGCTAAAGCCCTCAACTTTGGACCAAGGGATTACCCCTCCTGGATATAATATCTTGAGACTTGACCATAAAACCAAAAAAGGTGGAGGTGTAGCCATTCTATATAAATCTGAACTCCAAGTTTCTCCCTTCAATGTGCTCCTACCATCAGATACCAATTCAGAAACTCTTAGTGCCAAACTTCAAATAAACAACTCCAAATCTATCTAATCTGCACATATCTCCCCCCTGGAAACAATATCAGCACTCTTGAAAGCTTACTTAGTTACCTCTCTACCCACCTACCTCAGGAAACCATTGTATTAGGTGATTTTAATATAGACTGGGCTACCTGCAGTTCCCTTAATCCTCCCAATCAGATAAATCTTTACGGATTCTCACAAATTATAACCACTCCTACTAGAATCCATAAGCCAAGCAGCAAGGAAACCACTCTAGACTGGATACTTATAAACAGCCACCATGATACTTATAAACCAGGAACCCTTCCTGACAATATTAGTGACCACATGCTAACCTATATTATTAAACAAAGAATCCATAGCCCTACTACTAATAATTTTAAAACCTCACATTCCAAAAAAATTTTTAACCAAGAGAGCTTCCAAAATGAACTGAAAGCATGTGACTGGTCACCTATGTCTCATCTTCCACTTGATGATGCAGTGACCTACTTTAACACTAGATTCCTTCAGATCCTAGATTACCACTCCCCCTATCGTTCTTCCCATATAAGGACCAAAATTGCCCCCTGGCTCACTAAAGAAACTAGGCAAAAGATCCTATTCAGAAATAAAATTTGGGCCAAATGGAGAGTCTCTAAATGTCCTGATCACCTTTACTATAAACAGGTAAGAAATGCAACCAAGAAAGATATTCTCAGAGACAAAAAAAACACTATTACCTTTACCTCCAACAAACTCATCAACAAAAACCACAAAAATTCTGGTCTGGCATAAACAAACTTCTTCAGCCAGGCCACTCTAAAACTCCTGCCCCAACAGGTTTCAACCAAAATAAATCCAACCAAATTCCTGATGCCTTTAATAACTACTTTACTGAAGCCATTCAAACCCTAGCCAATACTTTACCACCTATTACCACATCACCATTAATTACCACAAAGACTCCATCTCCTACCTTTCAAATACAACCGATACCTACATCACTCATTTGCAAATTCCTTCAAAAACTAAAACCATGCACCCCTTCTGCTGACTGTCTTCCAGCTGAATACCTGCAAATAGCAGCAAAAGCTATTGCCTATCCCATCTCCATCCTTATAAATAGAACAATTTTAGAAAGCAAAATCCCCTCCATTTGGAAAGTATCCCACATCATCCCTCTACATAAGGGTGGGTCATCTACTGAACTCTCCAACTTTTGGCCTATCGCCTTACTGTCTCCAATTGCTAAGATAATGGAAAAGTGCATACACAGACAACTACTTACCCACGTTCTCCAAAATAATCTACTTTCCAACTGCCAACATGGCTTTAGGGCTTTCCATAGCACAACAACAGCCCTTCTGTCCTTTTCTGACTCCATAAACAAAATTCGTAACAATAACACTTTTTCCTCTGCATTATTTATTGACCTTTCAAAAGCCTTTGATATGGTCAACCATAATATCCTTATAGACATTCTAAAAGCCCAATCTCTTGACCCACAAGCATTAAATTGGTTTAAATCCTATCTGGAAAACAGACAACAAGCAGTATTGTGGGATAATAATCTTTCAAAATCCCTTCCTGTGAACACTGGAGTACCCCAAGGCTCTATTTTAGGACCTCTACTCCTCTCATTGTTTATCAATGACCTACATACCAATATTCCTCAGTCCACCTGCATACAATATGCAGATGACTCCCTTTAATTTTTTCAGCTAAGTCCATAACCTCTCTGCAGTCTCTCACCCAAACATTATTTAGCAGTGTTGAAAATTGTTTCATGCAACACTGCCTCCTCCTGAACCCCAAAAAAACAAAGTTATTACTCTTTGCTCCAGCTCATAAATCACCTCAACTGCACTTCACATTAACCTCCAACAATGCAACCAACATAGCCCCAGATACTTCTACCCGTCTTCTAGGAGTAACAATTGATAATAACCTTACTTTTGATTATCACATTAACTCTACTATAAAGACAGTCAACAAAAACTAGGCACTCTTTACAGAATCAAACCTTTTCTTTCCCCTTCAACCAGAATAACTATTGCCCAGACCCACCTTATGTCTACCCTGTTCTATGCTTCGGCAATATATACCAATCTATCAAAAAACAATCTCACCAAACTTTCCACCAGTTACAATAACATAGCCAGATTTGCCACTGGCACCACCTTTAGAACTCACCACTGTCTTAACCTAAAACAACTGGGATGGCTAGAACTGCAGAACCAACTACTTTATCAACAAATTGTTATCACCCAAAAAGTCCTTTACCACCCTAAAAATACCCCTATCGTCACTAACTTGATTTCACCCTACAAAAATCTTGCTATGCTACGCTCATCCAGTAAGCTTCTAATTTCCACTATTAAATCAAATAACAAAGCAGGAGACTCACTTTTCACCAACACAGTAGGGAAAATCTGGAACCAGCTTCCTACTGAACTTTCCTCCCTTGCTTCCACTATTCTGTTTAAAAAGTATCTGAAAGAATATCTTACGACTCACTGGCTATGTCCCTGCTCCAACCCAGACTGATATCTCTTTCACCTCCTGCTCTCTCTATACTTTTCTACTCTTCTGTTTTATCTCACCTATCTGTATTTCTAAAAAAAAAAAAAAAAAATTCATGTTTTTGGTTCACTGTATTTAATCTTAGCTTAAAGCTACTAACTTACTCTGTAAACATTTTAGCTAATGTACTATGTAGCTAATGTACTGTAATCCACTTGACTATTACTATGTATTGTATTGTTTACTCTCTGCAGATGCTTGGAGCTTTTCTCCCCGGGCCTCTACTGAAAATGGACATGTATCCAGTTAGACTAGCCCGGTCAACAAATGTAAAATAATAAATAAATAAATAAAATAAAGTATGAATTCATATCTAGCAAGGGGGTAGTGACCAGGGTCATACCTCAGAGTTCTGTACTAGATACTTTTCTGTTCAGTATTTAATTATTATAAGTCAAGACAAATGTAGACAGCCTTTGTCTGACCACCTTTGTGGATAACTGCAAATTGCGGACAATCATTGAATCCAAGAATGCTATTGATGTACTGCATAAAGTATTAGCACACAAAAAATATTGTTGCCAGAGCCATGGAGACACACTAGATGAACAAAAAAAGCATAATTATTTATTTTTGAAAGCAAATACCCAAGCTAATTACAATGTAGACAGCACATCCCTATGAGTAGACGCAGTGGTATGTGATCTGGATACTCAGGGAGAGAGTAATTGGAACTTCCATCAGCATGTGACCACAGTGGTGACAAATCCTTTGCATGTAGCACAACTCCTAAGTATGTGCAGGTCATCCATATCAGATGACATGATAATTCCACTGTTCTCAGGCCTTATCACATCTATAATTCAGTACAATGCACCCTTTTGCATATACCTCACCACACATCTGCAACAGCTGCAACAAGGCCAGAGTTATCACATAAAAAAGATAAATGGTGTAAAGTCATATGCAGAGAGATTTAAAGTTCTGTCATGATATTATATCTCCTACAAGCTACTAAGGGTGAATCTGTGTCTGGCCTAGAAGGCAGTCTGCAATCTGGCCACGATGGAAATGTTACACATTGTTAACACAAACTGCACAAGATCAATTGTTCCAAGGATGTTAACTGAACCTCTGACATAATAAATCTTGCTGTAGAATGGCTGGTGTGGAAAGGCAAACTCAATAACTCCTCGGCTTGGACAGTACACAGTACACAGTACACGAGTTTATTGCAAGTAATACAAAGTGAAAAACTCTCCAGGTTAAGCGCTTTCATCTGACACAAGCAGACTTCTTCAGAACAAAGACAAATAATACTACACTCATTATATAAAAACTTTGTGGCGCCAAAAACACATTTCTCATGAGATAATTTAAAGGTATATACAGAAAAAAACTTGCATATATATATAACATACAAAAGCAGTCCTATCCCATTTATATTGGTATTAAAAGTTTCTCTTATTTATAAGACACTCATAAAATTCATAAAATTCACTTAAAATTGAATATATAGGTTCTGGGTTAGTGATCAATGAATCAAGTGCACATATGATAACTATTGTCAAAGGCACTAGTCTAACAGTGATATAAAACTTGTTAAAATATCTAAATATTAATATGAAATATCTAAATATTAATATATAAGAAATGTATAAATGAAATATATAAAAAAATATATATATGAAAGTAGATCATAACTATTTAAAACCTTAAAAATATGCTGTACTGCTGTACCAAAAAAAACTATGCTAAATGCAAGAAAGGTTTTATACTGATGGAATCATTAATGCCAGGAAGTCTCGTGGCATCGGAAATGATCTGCCACTTACTCTCCTTCATGGCCAAGAAGGCTTTGACATCCCCCCCATATATTGTAATACTAACCTGGTCAATGATTGAAAATTTTAAATAATGCGTATCCCCACATTTAAGTATATGCCTATAAATGTGGGGATATGCATTATTTCAAATTTTCAATCATTGACCAGGTTAGTATTACAGTATATGGGGGGAATGTCAAAGCCTTCTTGCCATGAAGGAGAGTAAGTGACAGATCATTTCCGACGCCACGAGACTTCCTGGCATTTATGATTCCATCAGTATAAAACCTTTCTTGCATTTAGCATAGTTTTTTTGGTACAGCAGTACAGCATATTTTTAAGGTTTTAAATAGTTATGATCTACTTTCATATATATATATTTTTATATATTTCATTTATACATTTCTTATATATTAATATTTAAATATTTCATATTAATATTTAGATTTTAACAAGTTTTATATCACTGTTAGACTAGTGCCTTTGACAATAGTTATCATATGTGCACTTAATTCATTGATCACTAACCCAGAACCTATATATTCAATTTTAAGTGAATTTTATGAATTTTATGAGTGTCTTATAAATAAGAGAAACTTTTAATATCAATATAAATGGGATAGGACTGCTTTTGTATGTTATATATATATGCAAGTTTTTTTCTGTATATACCTTTAAATTATCTCATGAGAAATGTGTTTTTGGCGCCACAAAGTTTTTATATAATGAGTGTAGTATTATTTGTCTTTGTTCTGAAGAAGTCTGCTTGTGTCAGATGAAAGCGCTTAACCTGGAGAGTTTTTCACTTTGTGTTGCTTGCAATAAACTCGTGTACTGTGTACTGTGTACTGTCCAAGCCGAGGAGTTATTGAGTTTGCCTTTCCACACCAGCCATTCATTTCATTACGTTGTTGCTGTGCTGTGTTAGTGTTTCAGTCTTGCTGTAGAGATAGATGCATCTCTCAGATACAACCCCTTATCTGGAACAAGCCTTCTAGTCATGTAAAGCAAATACCTTGCCTGACTCTCTTTAAGTACAATCTAGATCAACAGATGGCTGATCATGATTGTACTCCAGTTGTTGCAACCATGTCCCTCATGGATATGGGCAATTGGTACTGGATAGCATAGCACAGACTCATAACTGTGTGTATATCATTCACATAGCTGTTTAAAATTGTGAAACACATTACACATAGCTAGGCTTTAATGGGATCTTGGGACATTAGCGTAGTGCTGTCCTATGCTCCTATAAACCTATGATATGCAATTGTATCCTAGGTACAGCTACAGTGTGGCTGTACACCATCACAGATGTACCAGTACATCACGTCATTATTATCACTTGATAGTTTGCATGAACACTTATGCATGCATGTCAGGATTTCCTTACTAGTAGTATAAATGTTTCCATGGCAGTGTTAGGGTGGCATTGATCATGTGGCATGACTTGGGTTTGACATGTGCTGATATAAACCATGCTCCATGTATTATTTGGTATGTGAGCAGTATCACAGTGACAGACTCCTCACTTATTGAAGCTACACTTTGCAATGCTGTACTTTCTGTACACAAGGGCATACTTATGCATTGCCATCAGTCTCACAATGTGATGTACCATTCATTATAACAGATCACTTTTTAATTCACACATCAGTTGCAAATGCTGCAGACAATATCCAGTGCTATTACATGTGATAGCTAAGTACAATACACAACTATGTGTAGGGAATCTAGTGATAATAGTGTGTTGTTTTTAAGTGTTGTCATCTCCAATGATCATATCAGGATGCTTATATCACAACCAATCATCTCCATTTATATGTAACCTTGTGTGCAGTCGCATAATATACTATAATGTGCAATGATTATGTATATACCATACACAGGAGGTGTAAACAGCAGTACGTACTGTAATATTTATATATGTGATTCCTTTCATGTCATTGACTTGTCTTTGGGGTGTATGTACATTGACATGCCCTTATGTGGTGTACATTACCATGTTTCACATGCCCACTTCCTCTTTCTTCATTCCTACCATTCATATCTGTGGCCTTTTACAATGCACACACTTCCCCAGACTAGTGTATTTATACTGCATTCTATATACCCTTGATAATCACCACATGTTATAGTATACATTTCACTGAGTACACTTTTTGATAATGTGTTATTACTGAGTTCATTGCATTAATTTTAGCCCTGGTAGTCATTGCACAATCTCGCAGAACAAGTTTGCCGATAGGTAAGTTTGTCTGCCTGTGTTTTATGCCATTGTGTTGCTTAAATGGTGTTCTGTCTGAAAATACTGTTGCTGGCCATAAAACTTTGCTTGTATCCATATAAGAGCGATGCACAGCATGCATATATGATTAACACTGCTGTTCATTGCGCAAAAACATAAACTCTGGGTAGGCTTAGTGTGAAGCCTACACAGAGTTTATTATAGGTTCATAGCTGTTTACTAGGCTAACAACCACAAGGGCCATTTTAAGCCTAGCCATGCATTCCAAATCTCTGACAAGTTCTGATACCCTTGATAAGTGTAAGCATGGGCATGGGAGATGAACCATTTGCATGTTATCTGTGTCCATTAGAAACATAGGTGCTAAACCAGGGATGATTTTCCAGTTTCCCATCCAATTGTCCAAGTTGCACTTGAATTGGGTTAGGGAGGAACTCTGCTTCACATGGATGGGGAGTCTGTTTCATAGATGGGGTAGTCTCTGGGATACATATCTATCTCTCCAGCAGGTCCTATTTATTCTATTCTATTCTATTCTATTCTATTCTATTCCTATTTATTCAGGCAAGATTTAAGTCTTTAGAATGGGTACTTCTGGTGCTGCCTGTTTTGTGGATATGCAAGAGGTCCGTCAGAGTGGTGTCTGACAATGCCCTGTATACCAGGCATAGATCTCCCCTCAAAAGCCTGTAGGAAACAGAATACAGGGATAGGGCTTTGAGGCGGTCTGCATAGGACATTTTACTTACGCCATGTATTCTGTTAGTGAGAGACCTATGTGGATGTTCCAATTTTTGGATATGCCTGGTTACATTCATACCAAAGGGGGCATTGTACTCAATGATAGGTCTGATGAATGCTGAATACTGTGAAACAATGACTTACTTGGACTTAGATGCCACACCTTTGTTTATCAGTTGAGCAACATAGAATGATTTCCTCACCACTATAGACATCTGATAGTCAAAGGCTAGATTACTATCTATGTGTGTCCCTAAGTCCCTGACTACTGGGTCAGTTCTAAGTGGTATGTTGTTAATATGATAGCTACCAGGGATGGATGACTTGCCAAAGGATACTGTTATGCATTTTTTGGCATTTAGTTTTAGTCAATGGCTCTGGCACCAGTTGTTTGTCTGTGTTAGCTCCTCCTGCAGAACATTTGGGTCAGTGTGAGAGTCAATGACAGCTCCTAATTTGCAGTCATCTGCAAATTTAGTCAGCCTGAAACCACTGATATTGGCCTTGACTTCTGAGAAGTAAATGCCAAAAAGCAGCATTCCAAGGACTGATCCCTGAGGGTCTCCACTTGTGACTGGTCTCTTTGTAGAGGTGGATTCCCCAATTCTAACTTCCTGGGTCCTGGCTATCCACTGGGTGACATATGGGTTTGCACCTAACTTCTTGAGTTTGTCAACAATGTGCGAGTGGGGTATTATGTCACATGCCTTGGTCAGGTCAAGGTAGGCAGTGTGAATGATTTTGCCCTTAGCCATTGCTTTGGTGATCTTCTCAAAGAAGTCCACCAGGTTGAGTGGGCATGATATGCCCTTATCAAAACTAAAATGGCTTGGGTCCAGTGTCTGGAGGTTTACTATATTGAATCCCTTGGTTTATTTTTTATGTTTTATATTAATGTATTAGCTGAGTGGATTATACAAAAAGCTAGCAAGCAATGTATATGACAAAATGCATGCATTAATGATGTGAAGAATTGCCTCACTGGTTAGACCACTGTTTATGCTCTGCTGATAAAGCATTACATTATCCAGCCACAAAATATTTTGATAAGTATTTTACACAAATCTAAATGCTGGTTTGTCTTTCAGTTGTTTTCCTCCAGATATAATTTAAGACACTCTAGTAAGGTACACATTGTTCACTTTTAATACTCAGGGCACTATTTCACGTTATAGCACTATAGAGGCACAATCTGTGCCTTGCTAGCAATGTCAGGCAATTCATTAAGAGAGGCAATGAGTCCTGGAGAGAATGGCAATATGATACATCATCATTTATTCAGAGCTTCTTTGTGCCTGGCTTGGACACCTTACCCTGCAAGACCTGGATTACATCTAAAACCATCTGTACCTACAAAGCTAATATAAGTATTTTTTGTACTTGCTTTAGCTGTTTTAGTGCTATTAACACTTCAGTGCTGCATTTATTAATTTTGTTGAATTTATCGCTGTTTTTCAGGCTGCACTTGTTAAAGAAACTCCATCTGTTTGTTACTGCTCTTAGGTTGTTTTAACACAATTCTGATATTTCCTAACTTCCTCTGATAATGCAAAAGCTGGTCTGAGTTTGCCAAAGTTCTCTTGAGTCTGCCAAAACATTTCTAAGTTTTGCAAAGTTTTTGTGTGTTGTGAACATTTCTCAGGCTTAGTGAACTTATTTCCAAGGATTCCTGATATTTAACAAATTCTGATTTCTGTTGTAAAGCATTTATTTCTGCAGTTGAGCTCAAAACCAGTTCTTTTAGATTAAGAGCTTTCTTTTGCACTCTGGCAGGAGCAGAGAGCTGAATCCACCCCATCCAAGATAGGGACTACTGGTTGAAAGCTTAATGTGTTTTTATGATCGGCCTGAGCGTTTAACTTTGTAAAAGTCTTTCGTCTTGCTGGTATAAAAGCCTTGCAAACGCGATTCCCTGTGCTTGCATATAAGCAAATTTCCCCAGTTTAAAATCCTGTATAGGAAACACTTTCCATAGTCTCCCATTGTTCACAGCTGCTTGAAGAGCTGCCAGTTTGTGCAGAGGGTGGTACCACTGGAAGTCATCTAATAGTATACTACTAAACACTCTCACCTTGACTTTTAAGTGACTCTCCTCTATTCCTTCCTATCTAGAAATTGTTTGTTCTTGCCTTACATGCTAGATTCATGCTAGATTCACACCTGCTGAATTTAGACTGTTTGGTATCACTGTGCTCTTAAACCAGCCATCTTATATTAAGAGGACCTCCCTGCACCCTTGTGGCAGAAGTGTATAGCTCAGGACCCATCTGAGTTGGGGATTGCTGGAGAAGGACTCACTTTGAGGCTTTCCCTTTGGTAGCTGTATTGAAAACTGTTTAAAATTGCTTGTATATAAGCCTCGCATTTGTGCGGGTTTGAGCTCAGTTTACCAGAGGTGCTCAATGTTTGGAAACTTTAGTCAGAGTTTTAGACTGCACCTGCACTGAAATCCAAGGCATCCACTGAAAATAAAACTGAAAAATAAATATATTTTAAGTCAACACTGCACTTTGTTAACTGTATTTAATTGAATTAATGCTTCATTTTTGCTGTTTGTGACTGCTGTGTACTCTACACTTTGCACTTGTGCTTCATTGCCTTGTTATAGCATAAGCTAGATTTGGACCTGCTGAATCTAGACTGTTTGGTATTACTGTGCTCTTAAATCAGGCATCTTACATTAAGAGGGCCTTCCTACACCCCTGTGGCAGAAGTGTGCAGCTCAGGACCCATCTGAGTTGGGGATTGCTTGAGAAACACTCAGTTTGGTGCTTTCCCCTTGGTAGCTGTTTTAAAAACTGTTTAAATTTGCCTGTATATAAGCCTTGTATTTGCTCATTGCTACACATAGCACAACAGGGTTTAGCAGTGCCCTGTATAGATGCAAATGCCTGAGAACATCATTTTCCCCTAGAGACCTTCCAATAGAATCTCCCAAGCTTCACTGCTGAGCAAAGGGCAACTCAGTTGTGCTCTAAGCAGCGTTCTCACATTTACCATCCACAACCAACTATACACCCACTATTTTTGCTACTCCAAGTCAAACTAGCCCACTAGGTAAGCCAAAGTCGTAAGTCCAGTTAGCCCACTTCTTTCCCAAATACCACATTCAGAAATATCCTGTCACAATGGATAGACAGTTTCCCATGATTTCTCCTCTAGCTTGGTTGATATGGGCATCTTCAGGCAATGTAGCAATTGATTAATGTATACTGACAACATTTACTCCTAAAGCACACTAATACCCTATGTGAGAGAAGCAAATACACTGTGAAACTGAAGTCAAGTCTCTCACGTAAAAACAAAATAGAAATCAAACAGGTTGTCAGCACACGTTTCACCTGTCAAATAAAGCTCACCTCACACAAAATAAAGTCATGACACATAAACCCACAAATGAGGAGGTACTCACTAAGAGCTTACCAAAAGAACAGAGACATCCCAAACCCACAACATCCACACGCATCACTAAGCAAAAAAACAAAAAAACCCCACATATATCAACACACACACATGCACACATGCGCACACACTCACACACACACACACATACGCACACACGCACACACGCACACACACACACACACACACACACACACACACACACACACACACACACACACAGACACACACACACACACACACACACACACACACACACACACACACACACACACACACACACACACACACACACACACATGTGTCTCGACAAATAAGCGCCTAAGGCAAAAGACATCAAATGTCTTGGTAATAGGCGACTACATATTGAGATACACAGATGTCCCCCTCACCAGATTGGACAAAGAGAAGGTCACAGTCAACTGCTTATCAGATGCCAGAATATGACAAATCATGCATGTACTCAAGTCACTCAACAACAAGTACCATTATGATTCTATCTTAGGCCATGTTGGAGTGAATGACTTGAGATGTAACTCTCTGAACTATATGAAGCGAAACATGATGGAGCTCTCTAATTATGTGTTCTAGACAGGTATGTCCCTAGCCTTAAGCAGTATCCTTCCCTCATCCAGGATTATGCCACAGTATAAATAAAAAATGATTGACTTCAGCAATTGGATTAGCTTCTGGTGTCAGGCAGGGGAATCTAATATCTGTCAACCTAGGAGGACATGGTAGATAAGCCTTGCTGCTTTGCTAGAGATTGTCTGCACTTGTTCCCCCTAGGCTTTTGGATACTGGCAAAGGCCCTTGCCTCCCCTATAGTGTCTTTTTTTAGGCAATGTCAAAACAACATATTTTCCAACATAACAAAATCTAATCAAGTCAAACTCAGGGTCATGCTGCTTAATGCTAGGAGTTTAAACACATAACTGCACTCCCTGGAAGCATTCCCCAGCATGGAGGATGCTGACATCTGTGCAGTTACCGAGACATGGTTCAACGCCACTGAGAGCACCCTAACTGTGTGGGGCTACAATGCCTTCCACACATTCAGACCTCAAAATGAGTGTTAAGGAACCAAAGGTGGAGGTGTATCCGTCTTCATTAAAACCAAATACACTTTGAGACTGATCAGACAGCATGACTCTCTCGAACTACTCTATGTCCACTTAACTATTGGGTCAGTACCATACCACATCATTGCTAGCTATAGATCCCCCACCATGAACCAGGATAATCACACTGCCTACCTTGATTTACTGGAATCCTTTGCCATACAGCTCAACACCTTAGTCATAGGAGATTTCAACTATTCTTCCATAGACTGGGGGACATACATGAGCAAAAACATGCTCGCCAGAGGTTCCCGAACTTTGTTAACACAAATGCTCTGGAACATATGGTCTGCACCCCTACTAGGGGTGCTAATGTTCTGGACATAGCACTCACCAACACATTGGGTCACTGTACGTCCCCATGTATGATGCCCTTCCTGGTTAGATCAGACCACAAATCAGCCTCATTTGAAGTAACTACTGGAAATGACCCCCTCACAGGAACAAAAATTATACAAAAAACATTACCAAAGCTAACTACAGCCTACTAAGCAATTATAAAAAGCTTCGTACCACCCCCAATCACAGATATCAATGATCTCTATGCAGAAGTGCATGTAGATGCCCTGTACAAACAGTTAAGTGACTGCATAAACTTTGCTGCACCTGACCTGCCCAAAACCAGGTCTTCCCATAAAAACAAGCCACCGTGCTGGACTTCAAGTATAAATATATTATAAAACAAGAGGAAGAAACTGTTGCTGAAAAGCAAGAGAGATATCACTCTGCAGAGGAAGAGTTGACTACTAAGCCTAAACAAGAAAATCAGAAATTTTGTAAAGTCTTCTAAAGTAAATTATGAAAGTAAATCCCATCGCTAGCCAAGGATAATCATAAGGCATTCTTTAACTACATCTGAAGTCTAAAAGGGAATTCCCAGCTATTTCCTGAACTGGTTGTAGATGGGATCACTCATACTACACTGGAAGATACTGCCAACCTGCTAGCTGACAGATTCAGCACAAACTTCACTCCCCTATCCCCAACTACCATATCGTAAAGCATACCTGACACCAGCCCTCTGCCTACTGTCTCTAGACAGCAGGTCATCTCTGTGCTTGCCAAGGCCAAAAACACAGTCTCAGTGAGACCAGATAATATCCCAGGTTGTTAACTAAACAATCTAAAAAAAAAGACCTACTGATCATAGCTTGAGAACTGGCTATGTTCCTGCAGAATGGAGAACAGCAACAGTAATCCTCCTACACAACTGGGGGCAATCAACTGACCCTGCGAACTACAGCCTCATAACTCTAACTAGCCTCATCTGCAAGGCCATGGACAGAATTATCATGGACCTTATCAACAAGGACATAGGCTCCCTACAGACACTGGAGCCATCACATTTTAGCTTGTTATGGGTAGATCATGCTCATTAAACCACTTGCCTAGTAACCGTCTATGAACCTATGAACATCTAACACTCTCAGTTTTACTAATTACTAACATCAAAAGCAGACTACTATAATATGCACTAAGGAAAAGCTGAATACCAAGGAAAACTGCAAACCACATATCCAGGCCACCTCAAACAATTTTGGAATGCAATAAAACATCTGGGCTCCTCTAAATTTTTATTCAAAACATGTAGCTGTCATAGTCTCACTGCTTCAGTGATCACTGAACTTCATGACAACTTATGTAACCACTTTCTTACATTCAGAATACATTTTAACAACCCATCCATTATAATACATTATCTACCTTTACATAACATTCTCCAGTAACACCTTGCTCCTGTAAAATCATACAAAATTCCCCAAGTCTGAAACCACCTAGAAAACAACTGTGAATACAACTCGAATTTCCATTACATTCACACCAGGATACTGAGACTAAGTAACCCCATAATCTGTAAGCTTCCTTTTCAGCTTTTCAAGCTACCTCTTACTACCAAATTGTTGTCCATGAATTCAGACATGCTCTGTCCATACCACCGGCTAGGGAGTCCACCTCTTCCATCACAAATGATTTCTGCCCTATAGGTAACGTGTTTCTTTACCAAAATTCTTGAAAAAAGATAGTCTATGAATAATACTGAAATATAATATAATGCATGACATTCTACAAACAGCATGGGTTTTGTCCCAACTGTAGCACCATGATATCCATCTATTCTCTAACCGACCACATATATTCCAATACTGAACAATGTAAACTGACAGTTGACCTCCAGAAAAATGTTAAAGCTTTTTGGAATTGGCTTTTTACTAGTGAATTAACTCTAATACTAAAAAAAATGGTTGGTACTTCTAAAATGTTACAAAATGCCAATATCACCACAATTACAGACCCACTGGGCAATCATTTATCTTGGATAAAGCATCAAAGATATTATTGCCTCACCTTTTATCTGAAACTCTCATTTAATGTTCACATTGGGTGCCTCATCAACAAAGTTCTTTCTCAAATGTAAGCTTCTTACAAAATCCGTAACATACTATCATTAGAAGCCAGGAAAGCTATACCTATTAACATTCTTTTTCCTAGAATAGAATATGTCTTCACCTTATTGATCTTTGTTCTTTCCAGAATACTTCTCTACTTCGATCTGCTGAAGACAAAATTCTCAAATTTATTAACCATGCTAGCAAAAGAGGACATCAATATATCACTCTGACTTTCTCTCTATCTCTGCTAAGGCAACATTTGTCCTCGTCACTCTCACTTTTAAAATTCTTAATAAAATGTGCAGTCTTCCAGTACGCAGTAAACTCACCATAACAGAACAAAGGTATTCCTTCAGGAACTTGTGTTGTTTACAACTGGTAAGGCCTTCTTTCATACTATGAATTTTTGAATGGGTATTCTTCAAGAATACTCCAACTACTTGAATAACATTTCATAAATTAACAGGTAATCTGAAAAAATTAAATACTTCTAGAAATCTCTCTAAAACCATTATTCTAAATAAAATAAAAGTAACTGTGTTAGAGGTACTTGGTGATTTCTATCAAGATGGCTATTTTCTGCCTGTTGCAGTAAATAATATCTTGCCCATTCTCCATTATTCTGTTGTAAGGTATAGGGTGGGGACCCACCTTATTGTATTTTTGTAAAGTTATTTGTCTGTCTGCTACATGTTTAACTCTCTCTAGACTTATTGCAAGAAGGTCAGTAACATTTATTCTCATCTTCCTACAGTAGTCCAGTCTCTACAAACTGGGGGGGGGGGGTTTGCTATTCAGTTATTAAATGCAACTGAGATATTATGCTGACTCTGCAGTTGTCACCTTGCTTGCTTCTAGTTATCATATACTCCATGTGTCATAATTATTGTATAACTCTTAAACAATTTTACATTATCTCTTGTCTTTTCTGAATGCTGTTATTGTATTGTTTTTATTCTGTACTAATGTTTGCTTGTTTTGATTATATTATGTTTATTGTTCTTGCTTACATGGCCCAGGTCATGTCTGAAAAGTATCCTTGGAGAAGTTCACTTAACTGGTAAACAAATGTTAAATACATAAATACATACATACATACATACATAAATAAATAAACACAACTAAACAGTGCATGAGACCTCATTACTGACATTATATAAAAGAAGCCCCCGGATTCTCAAAAGCTTGCATGGAATGCAAGATGAGTGCAGGAGCTCACGCAGGCAATATGTCTGCCGTGCGATCCAGGAACAGCCGGCAGGGGCATGCACGAGAGCTCCAGCACAAATCTTGCACGGATTAAGCCCTGGTATGCAAATCACCTCATTTGCAGGAGAATTCCATGCAAATGAGGTAATTTTTGCAATCCAGGAAGCTTGCAATAGTCTGTGCAAGACTAGTGCAATCTGCAGAAATGTACTCTGTTAGTAACCGAGTACATTTCTGCAAATTCCAAAACGAAGCTATGACAGCTCCAAATAAAGGCTGCATATAATTGAGGAAGCATGCCAATGGCCAAGTATAAGGTCATTGGCATTGCAAACTGTTTAAAAAATAAAAAAAAATCTTTTTTATTTTTGCCGATCTCTGCTGTTTAAGCATAGGGCTGCGGCACGCAAATGGGATTGGGGGAAATTAAGAAAATAAACTTAAAATGAGCATTCTTTCTAAAATCAGTATTCTGCCATGCAAGTCAATGGCAGGCATAAAACAACCTGGCCAGTGAGTAATGGTTGCTAAGGGGGGAGGCTCAGCGTGGGACATGTAACTATGCATTAGCAGGCAATCCTATGCAAGTTAGGGGAAGGATAGTGAATCCCAGATTTCCCCAGGGTGTGAGGCAGGTCCCAAGAGTGTAAGAGTATAAATAGCTGGGTGCAAGACTAGGATATAGTTGACATCATGGGGGGTTGTCAGGCATACTGTAAGTGGACTGGAGCCCTGTGGCTCAGGATTGCTCCTAGCTTAGCACAGCTAAGCTAGAGGTGTGCCCATACCTGCCTAGCACTCTTTACAAAGTGTAAGCAGATGTGCATGCCGCACACCAGGTTTTACAGGAAGAAAAAGGAAGTTAAACCAGGAAATAGCAGCTCTGTGCACATTTGAGCACTCCATTTGCGCGGCGCGCACACGGGCTTAAAAGGGGAGGCAATGGGAAGGGAAAACAACAGTTGGAAGGCAATCAAGGAAAACTAGCTTAGCTGGCAGGTGAAATGTATCAGATTCAGCCAATTACACAGGCAGCAGACCAACCCAGCCCAGAACACTACTATAAACTAAGCAAACACCTTCCCCTCTGGTTTTCCCACACTCTACACCACCGGTGTATACAAGTGGGGGAAATTTTAACAAACAAACCTACAAAATGAGAAGGGCTGCCACAGGAAACCTAGAACAACATGTGCAAGAGGCTGAGGGTGGTGAGGATGTGAATGCTGCCAAACAACCCACAGTGAGGAGATGGAGAAGAGTGTACAGACCCAGGGTAACCTACCAGGGGCTACATGAGCTGGAGATAGTGGAGTGCTATATGGTGGACAGAGACCTCCTACAGCAAATTGTTGAGCTGTGCCGGCCACACCTGATACACCAAACTGGCCGAGGGGAACCCATCCCAGGGGATAGCAAGGTATGTGCAGGCCTAGGTATACTAGCCACAGGTACCTCCCAAAGCACAACTGGAAATATCATGGGGATCTCACAGCCATCAGCATCCAGAGTATTCCACCAGTTCCTAGATGCCATGGCAGCACATATCAGTGAGCACGTATATTTCCTCAACGCACGTGAGGTGTTGACCAGCAATATGCGTCTCTTCCACCAAATAGCAGAATACCCTGGGGTAGTGGGTGCTATAGACTGCATGCACATATGCATCAAAGCACTACCTGGTGAGCAGGTAAGGGCCTACATCAACCGCAGGGGTATCCCCTCTATCAACTGCAAGGTTGTATGTGATGCCCAGGGCATTATAATGAATGCTGGCTGCCCTGGAAGCTATGATGATTCACACATATGGCATCTGACACAGCTGTACCACAGATTTGCCAATGTGGACATCCCCTACGGTCACCTAGTGGGGGATGCTGGGTACCCACTGGAGCCGTGGCTGATGACACCCATCAGAAATGTGCACACACCTGAACAACAATACCATAATGAGGTACATGCACAGGCCAGACATATAACAGAGCATGTGTTTGGGATGCTCAGGTCACGGTTCCGGTGTCTGGACACATCCGGTGGAGCCTTGCAGTATTCACCAGCTATATGTACCCAAATTGTTATGGTATGTGCTATGCTACACAATATGATCCTGCGGAAACAGCTGCAGCAAGAACAGCATGGGACAGGGCCACACAGACCCCCCCCACCACCAATGCCAAGGTGTGTACAGGCACAGAGTGACTCAGAGGAGGAACAACCTGAGCCTGCCCCAGGAGGCAGAAAGAGGCATGCCCAGTATTACCTGGCCTTGGCAAAGAGGCAACACATAGCATATGCACAGACACAGTAGGGACCCAGGGAATGACACCTCTCTCTTACTCGCACACACAGTAAAAGGGATGCCAAACATGACACTATCTGTGCTCAACCATGTATAGGGAGTGTACTATGTGCATCCAACATAGGCAGCCCTCCAGCACCATCCTCAAGTCTGGCACACTCTCAAGGTAAGTCAATCAACCTACCAATTTTCAAATGGAGTAGAATGTGTTGTTACCTGTAGCTATGGTATGGATGTGAGCATGCAAGGGAATTGGGTGGGCGAATGTTATGGCAGCAGACACTAGACACCCATAGTGGCACCATGACATCTGTAACACATACTGGAGTCACCATAGTAGCCAGTACTACACAGGGTGACAAATCCACTGCAGGCAATGGGCTGAGCAACATGTGTGTCCATAAGACCCACACATGCCAGTCAGGAAGGTGCACATACCCAGCAACAGTTACAGCCAGCAGGACAGGTGCAGACAAACACAAACAAATGCTGTACTATGGCCTCTGAATGAGCCCTATGGGTAACCCCTCCCTCAGGCCTACAATGACAAACTACAGCAGGCCAGGCAGTTGGATGTAAGTTGTGAAGGCTAGGAAGTCAGAAACTAATATATAGGTAATTAAAGCTAAGGTATGTAGTACACTGGTATGTCTCTAGCCAGCACAATAGGTAAGACTACAGACTGAAATGGAGTACCTGACATACCAGTACAGTCCTCGCAAATGTGTACAAGTGTCAGGTGTGCCTCCCATCCTATGTGCACTTATAGTAACAGTCAGGTGTGCCCCCCCACTCCTGTGTAGAAATGTAGAAGCAGTCAGGTGTCCCCCCCGTGCTATGCAGAAATGTAGCAACAGTCAATGCCACATGACCAATGGATACCCTGCAGACACAGCATGCTACCTGTCAGTGTAGAACACAAAGTTCAGCACCGCAGTACAAACTACCTGGACTTGATCCACACATGAAATACAGATGGCCATACTGTTCATGCTCACACACTTAGTGGAATGAAGACAATGTCAGTCTACAACATACTGAAAGGTCAAATTGGGCATGCTCACACACTTAAACACATGAAGGCCATGTCTGCAAACACCAGTGGACCAGACATATCTGTCAGTTGCAGTTCTTAGTGCAGACACATGTCAGTATGTACCACTCCTGCCTCTCACACACAGTGGATAGGAATACAGACACATATGTAAGGACAAAACACTATAATAAACCAAAGATAGACGGACATAGATGTGTGGAAGAGGGTGACTGTGACAAGGAGCCATCCAGGCCTGTCACACCCAGCACACAGCCAAAGGGCCCCAAAAACACGAGGTGCAGATGTCACTCACTGCAGATACTAGCCACCAGTATCTGTCAGCATGACAGACTATGTGGTGCACATGCCAGCTGTGCAACATGACTGTACAAGGATGTAGTCATCTAGTAGCTGTATACACGTACCTGTGACATATGACCCCATGTGTGCCCGCATATGGCATGTCAACCCCTATATGAATGGGTTATGGCCCATTCACACACAGCCCTCCCCATAGCAGTATTATGGCAAGCCTGCTGAGGTCATCCAATGTGTAATACACCTTTGTGAGAACTGTAGCTCAGTAATCTCCATGGCACGTCCCATAAATGTGAACTGCTATAGTGATAAACTAGTTAGGTAGTAGTTCTAACCCCAGACTTGGCAATTGTGTGAGTGTGTGTTTGTGTGTGTGTCTGTCTGTCTGTGACTGTGTAGAGAGAAATGCTTTTTAGGCTTTTTAGGCTACTCAATCCATATACTCAACTTTGGCAAGTTTGCTGATGTCACTCACCTAGAAATACACCTCTGGGAAAGTCACAGCCCGGTAATCTCAGTAGCCCAGCCTGCAACTGCGTACTGCTGTAGTGTGATAAAGTAGTTAGGTTGATGATCTCACCCCAGACCTGGCAACTGTGTGTGTTTGTGTGTGAATCTGTGTGTGTGTATGACTGAGTAGAGAGCAATGCATTTTAAGCTACTCACACTCCATACAATTCATATACTCAACTTTGTCAAGGCTGCTGATGTCACTCACCTAGAAATACACCTCTGGAAAATTCATAACCCAGTAATCTCCGTAGCGCATCCTGTAACTGGGTACTGCTGTAGTGTTATAAAGTAGTTAGTTAGATGTTCCAACCCTAGACTTGGCAACTGTGTGTGAGTGTGTGTGTGTGTGTGTGTGTGTGTGTGTGTGTGTGTGTGTGTGTGTGTGTGTGTGTGTGTGTGTGTGTGTGTGTGTCTGTGTGCGTGTGTGTATGTGTGTGTGTGTGTGTGTGTGTGTGTGTGTGTGTGTGTGTGTGTGTGTGAATCTGTGTGTCCATGTGTCTCTGTCTGTCTTTGACTGAGTAGAAAACAATCTTGAAATACAGCAGCACGCTATTAACCAAATCAGTATCCAAAACAGCAAAAAAATGATGGCAGCACCAGGAAATGATGTTCAAGATTTAATCCACAAGTTCAAGACAATATTTCAAGTAAAATACAAGCCAAAAGTTAGCGCTTTCGTCTCCTGCAATGGAGACTTCTTCAGACTAATGGCTTACACTTAAACAAAACCTTTTTAAATACTAAAATAGCAGTCATACTAAATTGACAATTAATCATTAAAAGCTGAATTCGCAGTTTTAAAACAACAGTCAGCCTAATGCTGACAGATACCTCTAACTAAAATCCCTAATGCTTCAGTCCCTTCCTTTTTAAATACATAATAAATTATTCTCTGTTATTAAGTCCTGGGGGAAAACATGCATTTAATCTAACCTGCCAGCAGTATTCCAACCACCCTAATTCTTCTTCTACATTAATACTTTTAACATTAGGATGCACAAGTTCTGGTTTAACTGTGTTTTTCCGGTCTGAGACGTTACTAAAGGAGGTTTGTCCGTGGCTGTTGGCATCTTTTTTTGGATGCTGTGTATATGTACACATATAGGTGTAGACACATAAATGTGTCGATGTAGGCATATGCATGTATATATGTGCATATATATTGATATATATGTATATAGTTTTAGAAATGTATATATATATATATATATATATATATATATATATATATATATACATATCTAGATATGTTGTATTTGTTTAGATATTAATATAGGTACACACACATGCATCTAGATGTTGGTATACAGTATCTGTACTGTTGCATGACTGGACTGGATGATATGTTTCTGAAAACATCAAATCTATTTGTATCTCTCAGGGCTTAGTAGTAAATCACTTTGTCTATGGTGTGCAGGGTCCTTGGTTTGAGCCTTGCAGGAGCTGCTTATTTTGTTGCTGGGCAGAACATGGCCTGTTGGATACACAGTGATTAAGGCACTTTAAAGCAGTTGTAAGCAGGTTTGCATGACTTTGCACTGAGCTAAGCAATGCCTACACAGTTTAGGCAGTTCAGCAGCTAACGGAGTATAAGAAACTGTAACCAGACTTTAGCAGTGCTTGCCGACACGCAAACTTGTGCAAACCCGCATACAACTGCTTTAAAGTGCCTTAATCACTCTGTATCCATCAGCCCTTATTCTGCCTAGCAACAAAATAAACAACCTCTGCTAGGCTGGAACCCAGGACCATGCACACCATAGCCAAAGTGATTTGCTACTAAGCCATCTCAGACATACATAACCCTGTTGTATTCACAACCATATCATCCAGACCAGTCATTCAACAGTACAGAGAATGTTTTCCAACATGTAGATGTATGTGTGTGTGAAATATATTAATGTCTAAACAGATATAACATATTGATATATATATATATATATATATATATATATATATATATATATATATATATATATATATATATATATGTGTGTGTGTGTGTGTGTGTGTGTGTGTGTGTGTCTGTATATATATATATATATATATATATATATATATATATATACATGTATATATATATATATATATATATATATATATATATATATATATATATATATATATATATATATATATATATATAAATATATATATATATATATATATATATATATATATATATATATATATACACACATATATGTAAGCAGACATATCTATATAGGTATATACGGACATACATCTGTAGATAAAGTGGGAACATAACAGAAACATATATGTCAACATAGGTTCATAGGTTCATAGGTAGGTACTAGGCTATCTGCCTGAAGGCATTTATAAGCCTGGCCAGAATGTGTTGGCTTTCGCCGCCCCCTTAGATTAGTTCCCTGTGCCTTTGTCCAACAGAGCCACTGAAGTGATCCCTGGGGTAAACTTTCTGTTTCCATATACTCGTCAAGGTTTCTTTTGAAGAGTGTTAGCGAGGAACTCTGCCTAATGTAGATTGGAATCTTGTTCCAAAGCATGGGAAGTCATTGGGACAGGAATCTATCCCTCCAGCACGTCCTATTTATTATTGTGGTGAGGTTTAGATCCCTAGAGCATGTGGCTTGAGGGGATAAGGTTTTCTTTAGGTGGAGCATGTCCATCAATTCTAGGTTGGACATAGCCTTGTATGTCAGGCAGAGATCACCTCTGAGAAGGCGGTATGCAAACGAGTGCAGCTGGAGTTTCTTCAGTTGAGCTGCATAGGGCATCTGTTTGAGGCCAGTGAGCCTCTTGGTGAAGTACTTCTGTGGTCTTTCCAGCTGTTGCAGGTGTCTTGTAAGGTACATACCAAACGGGGTGTTGTACTCTATGATGGGTCTGATGAGTGATGAGTAGAGGGGCACAATGACCTTTTTGATCTAGATGTGAACCCTTGGTGGGCCATATAGAAGGATTTTCTAACCACTTTGGCAATATGATTATCAAAGGTGAGATTACTATCTACTTGGGTTCCCAGATCCCTTATTATGTCTTCCATATTTAGGGGACTACCACCTATGTGGTAGTTTGTGGGTACTTTGTTTTTTCCAAAGGGGATGACTATGCATTTTTTTGCATTTAGCTTGAGGCCATGATTTTGAATCCAGGTATCCGTCTCAGTGAGCCCCTTTTGGAGGATGTTTATGTCAGCCGGAGAGTCAATTATAGCCCCCAGTTTGCAGTCGTCTGCGAACTTGGTCAGCCATAGTACTCTTGTGCTTGCTTGTACCTCTGAGAAGTATATGCTGAACAGGAGGGGTCCTCGGACTGCACCCTGGGGAATGCCACTTGTAACTGGTTTAGAGTCGGACCTAGCTCCCGCAACCCTCACCCTGTGGGTTCTGTCCGTGAGCCAGTTGGCAACCTATCTTGTGATGTAGGGGTTTATGTTCAGGCTGGTGAGCTTGTCTGCAATACCAGAATGGGGAATGGTGTTGAAGGCCTTAGCGAGGTCTAGGTAGGCTGTGTGTACCACCTTTCCCTCGTCGAAAGCCTTGTTAAGTGTCTCAAAAAAGTCCACCAGATGTAGGAGGCATGATCTGCCCTTAACAAATCTGAACTGGGTAGGGTCCAATGTTTGGGGGTTCCTAATGTCTCTGTTAATGGGTTCCATGATGATGCGCTCCATAGCCTTGCAGACCAAGCTAGTCAGGCTTATAGGGCAATAGTTCCTGGGGTCTGTTGTGGCTCCACCTTTATGGAGCGGAATAACCATTGCTGTGCGCCACTCTATGGGTACGTAGCCTGTGGAGAGGTTGAGTTTGAACAGTGTGTTTAGGTGAGGGGTTAGTTCGTCTTTGAGCTCATGTAGGATGCAGCCTGGGACACCGTCCGGTCCCATTGATTATGTGTTTTTGGCTTTGGAGAGGGATATTTTAACCTGAGTGTCTGTGATTTCAAGGACTCTACATTCTTCTGGTATGGTTATGGGCCCTTTTGGGGGTGAGAGGGGGGTGAAGTTTGCACTGAACCTGTCTGCCAGGATGTTGGCGATTTCAGTCGGTTCAGTGTATTTTGTGCCATTCTGCACTAACTCCCAGCAGATCTGAGCATTGCCACTTAGATTCTTGACATAGCTAAAGAATGCCTTGTGGTTATCTTTGTAGTCCTTGGCAATTTTTCTTTCAAAGCTCACCTTGGATGATATTATGAGGGATAGTAGTTTCTTGCTGATACTGATCAGGGATGTCTTCCTTTCTCGGGATTTTTTTCTTTTCTTTACTAGTTTCCTCCATCTATTGTATAGCTTGTTTATGGCAGGAGTCCACCAGACTGGTTTCCTTTTCTTGGAGGAGTAAGTCTTGGTTTTGCTTGGGATGGCACGTTCCATGCATTCTTGTAGGTGCCCATAGAATGCATTAGTAAAGGATTTTGCAGCTTGGATGGCGTTATCCTTCAGCATGGGGGCTTTGAAACATTCCACCTCGGTCTTAAGTAACGTGAAGTTTGCTTTTGAAAAGTTTTTCATGCCGGTTTCTTTGTCCGGGGGGGCAGAATGTGGATATCCAAAGTGATTTGTTTATGGTCAGATCTAATCGGTGAGGGGTTGACCTCTGGTGTGGAACACCGGTCGCCCATGTTGGTGATGACCAGGTCCAGTATGTTGTCACCTCTGGTTGGAGTCTTGACCAGTTGAACCAGGGTGGTTGAGTTTATAAATTCTAGGAAATGTTGGGCAAGGGAGTTAGTACTTGAGTAGTTTTCCCAGTTAATGTTTGGGTAATTGAAATCACCCAATATTAGGGTGTTTGGTAGGACCCTTATGTTTTCCAGTGTTTCCAGATACACGGAATGGGGGTCCTGGGACATGGTGGGTGATCTGTAGTAAGCTACAATTTGAATTACAGTTTTGCCCATTGTTAGTTGCACGTGGATGATCTCTGAAGCATCTTTCTGTGCCACTAACCTGGAGGTGTGGGTATCCTTGATGAATATGGATACGCCCCTGCCTTTTGTATTTTGGTTTGGGTTCTGTTGCTGAAATGTATGGTATGAGTTGTAGCCTGATAGTGCTGGGGTGCTCTCTGGAGCCTTAAACCAGGTTTCTGTTACTGCACATATATTGATTTTCCCCATACTGAAGAGTGCCTCAAGTGTGTGCATTTTGAAGTTTAGACTTCTGGCATTGAGTAGCATTACCCTCAGTTTTTTGTTACATGTGCAATTTACGATGGTGGGTTTGTCTTTTGAGCCTTGCCTAAAAAAGGCACTATGGGGGTGGCAAGAGCCTTGGCCAGTATTCAAAAGCCTAAGGGTGACAGGTGCAAGCCGTCTCTAGTGAAGCAGCGTGGCTTGTCGAGCATGTCATCCCAGGTGGACAGACACTCAGTCCCCTTTGAATGACACCAGAAAGTTAGCCAATTGTTGAAATCGAGAATTTTTTCTTTATACCATGGTATAATTCTTGGTGAGGGCAGGATGCTACTCAGGGTCAGGGTCATACTAGCCTGGACTATGTGATCAGAGAGCTCTTCCATGTCTCTTTTCATGTAGTCCAGGGAGGTATGGCTCAGGACATTCACACCAACATGAAAAATGACAGGGTCATATTTGTACTTGTTTTGGAGTGAGCTGAGTGCTTATGTTATGTGGCGGATTCTGACACCCGACAGACAGCTAACAGTAACCTTCTCCTTATTCAGCCTAGTGAGTGGGATGTCAGTGTGCAAGACTATAGAGTCACCTATTGCTAGTATGTTGGGTATGTTATTTTGCCTTAAGGGCTGTGATTGCATGGCACACTGGTTTTGTGAAGTATGTGTTTCATGGTTTGTGTTGGGGGTGGAGGGTGCTTGGTTGTTTGCTTTGGAGGTCTCTGTTGGTTTTGCAGATTTTTATTTAGAGCCTCCAAGTATGCACCATTAATGGGGTTGACAGGCACAAACAACATATTTCATGCACAAATACGTATCCCCCCCACAGCCAAACATGTCTGCCCTGCAATACACTACCAACTGTTGCAGATCCCATAACCAGGACCTTACACAGCAAGGGCAAAAGATGTTAAAAGTACTCCATCCCACCTGTATGATGTCAAGCTGGTATCAATAAGATATCATGCAGTACAGTCATGCTCATACTGACTCCAATTTTGCAATCATCTGATACCTTTATTAGCCAGAGTCCCATACTGTTGGCCTGCACTTCAGAGATGTAGATGCAAAACGACAGTGGTCCCAGGACTGAACCCCGAGGTACTCCACTTGTCACTTGTCTGGGGATGGATTTGGAGTCAGTTATACCTACAATTTGGGTTCTGTCAGTAGGCCATGTAGAAAACCATCGAGTGGCATAGGGATGTATGGCTGGATTAATATGTTAATCTATGTTTCCATACTGTGGCATGGTGTTGAAGGGCTTGGCAAGGTCCACATAGGCTTTGTGGATTGCCTTACCCTCTTCAACAGCTATACAGACTGAGTCAATGCAGTCAATCAGTTTCAGGAGACAAGACTGGCCCTCCATGAGCCCGATCTGTGTGGGGTCCAGTGTTTGAGGGTTGCCAATGTCTGAATTCAAAACATCCCTGATAATGCATTCAATGGCCATGCAGATCAGGCTCGTCAAACTGATGTGATGGTAGTTCCAAGGATCACAGGTGGATCCCCCCTTGTGGAGTGGGATAACTGCAGCTGTGCATCACTCAGTGGGCACCAGGCCTGATGTGAGGCTATGATTGCACATGACAGTTAGGTGAGTTGCCATTCCATTTTGTAGTTCATGTAGTACACAGCCCAGGATGTCATCTGGTCCCATGGATGCTGTATACTTAGCTGTGGGTAGTACATTTTTTGCCTGTGTAGCCATGACTACTGGGCAATGGAACCATTTTTGTATTGACATGGGCCCTTTTGGGGGTGAGAGGGGGTGAATGTGGCACTAAATCAATCTGCCAGGATATTGGCACATTCCATGGGAGCAGTCCATGTAATGCCATTCTGTTGCAGCTCAGAGCACTTCTGAGCCTTGCCAGTTAGAATTCGGACATAACAATAGAATGCTCTGTGGTTGTCTGTGTAATCTGTGGCAGTTTTAGTTATATAACCAGCTTTGGAGGATTCCATGAGGGATCTCAATGTCTTACTGGGGCTGGTAAGGGAATTGTTTGCATCCTTGGATTATCCTTTTTATCCTTCAACAGTGTCTACTGCCTGTTGTTTACTGTGTTAATGGCAGGAGACCACCAGACTGGCTTGATTATTTGGGAGGTGAGCATCATGGTTCTATGTGGGATGTAAGGAATCATGCATAAGTGGCTGTGCTCATACAGTGCCCTTAGTGCAGGATTCATCAGTTGAACTGTCAGCTCCTGACTCCATGGGTGTCACAAACATTGTCACTTCTGCCTTAAGTAGCATTAAGATGACCTTGGAGAGGTCTTTTACAGACAACTGTATATACATTCCTTTCACATGTTCAGTTTGAATAGCCTATGGTGAGATTACTTTGGTGGAACCACAGTCCCATGTGATGGCTTAGTGGTTAGTTACTGTGGCTATAGTGTACAGGGTCCTGGGTTTATGACCTGCAAAGGCAGGTTATTAGGGCAATTTAGGTTAGTCACACTCAATACAATTCAAATGCCCTACTTTGGCAATCCTGCTGATGTCAATTACTGTGAAGTACACATTTGGAGAAAGAGTATTCCAGCAATCTCTGTGGTATGTGATTTAACAGCGTAATGCTGTAGTGTGATATAGCACTCTGGTAGGGGCTTTATTCTCATGCATGGGAGTTGTGGATGCTTTTGTGTCTGTTCCTATGCCTGTGTAGAGAGCAATGCATGTTTGGCTAGTCACACTCACTACAATTCATTCGCTCTACATTGGCAGTCCTGCTGATGTCATTCACTGTGAAATAAATCTTTGGGGAAAGAGTACTTCAGTAATCTCCATGGCACGTTCTATAATGGCATAATGCTGTAGTGTAATAACTAGTTAGGTAGGGGTTCTAATCCCAGATGTGACAGGTGTGTGTCTTAATGTGTTGATGTTTGTCGTTCTTGTCCTGTGCAGAGGTGGTTGTGTGTGTGTAACAACTGGACACAATGTTGAGTGTGGTTTTGAAATTCCTTACATGGTGCCCCTAGCATAAATCACAATATCCACCATGCAGGGATAACAGATGTGATATCAGTACATAGTCAATCACTGGTTCGATACCCTGGACTGGTAGGTGTGTGGCACAAACATGCTTACCTTTTACTCTCCCAACCCACCCTGACTTATCTTTGCCTCTGTCTGCCACTCTCACTCCCTCTCTGGTGGATGTAAAGACTTACACCTGCTTTGCTTAGGCAGCGTCATGTGTACTGTAAGTGATGCTCATGATCAGCTGATGGCCTCTGCATGGACTACAGCCCTCCTCTAGCTGATTGCATGTGGAACAGCTGTGGTAACATTCCCATAGCCAATTGCATGGAAACACACTCCAATATCTAGGAATATCATGCTGGTGCTGGGCCTTTTCATTCACTTTGAGCAAGAACTAGATTTGTTGTTTGGCAAACAGCATCACAGATGGAATGGGGGCTTACTTCTGACAACATACAATGTGGAAACAGGCCAACACACAGGAGGGGGATGTGCCTGTCCTGACTACAGACTGTAAGTGCTGCTATACTGCAGTTGGGGTATTATTGGTTTAACAGGGTTTGTGTGGATATGGCTGTCCTACATGTTTTAATACTGGTCATGTAAGTGCTATGGTTATGAGGAATCCCCGTCTGTAGGGTCATCTGCAGACTGGGCAGTGTGTGGTACCTTCTGTTCCTTGTGTTACCCATAGAGCACCTATCTCTCAACTGGAGAAGGTAGTGTGAGGATTGCAGTAAGTAGATGGTGACAGCCAGGAGAGTTACTGACATCATATCCCTCATAGGACATATGATGCCTCAAACCCTGTTACGACAGGAAATGTATGAGGTCATCACAGCGACATGTCAATAGTGGGCCTATGTTTGTACCTCCAGCCACAACCCTGTCAACCTTTGTACTTATGTCATGCAGTAGAGGGTGCATATGTTCTGTACACCATATTCATTGGCAGCATATCTGCTAACAAGCCAGTGAGATATCAGACTGCTACACGTTATGTATAGTAGGGGTTATATTTGAGGACATAGGCTGGGCATTCTGTGGTTGTGTGTACAGTACTGAGGTATGTGTAAGTCTGGTAATTGTCGACAGTGTGTGTATAGTGCATATGTACCTTGGCCTGTGTAGATACTGTGGTAGATGTCATTGTACTGGGTCCTGTTCTATCTGATGTTACATTCTGCTCCACTGTATGTCACCCTATCAGCTTACATGTTTGTAGGGGCAAAAACACACATGTCCCAAACCACAGACAGCTATCAGACCACACTGTGTCTAGGCCCAGTATATGTAGGGTTGTGTGAGTGACTCATATGAGGATGGTGTACATCAGATAGTCCATATACTGTAATAGTACACTAGCTTACCATATGTGGCTGTGTTCACATTGGTTGTGGTTATGCACTTTCACACAGGTGTCTGTTACTCTGTGATGTGACATGCCTGTAGAGCCTGCTATCTATGCAGGTACATATGTATTCCCGCATAGGAGATGTAGCCCAGTGTTGAGTCAGTCTGCCTGTAGCCTGCACTGTGCTTTGTTACATTCCTAGCAGCTTACTGTACTTATCCAATGAGATGTCATGTCCAGATACTTGCCAGATGTACTGCTGCCTGGCCACCATAACAGTCAGGTATGTCAGACAAAGCAGTGAGATGCTGTTCAGATGTATGTCAGCAACTAGTGGATAGTATGTGGCCATGGCACCTCTGTTCCAGCGGTTATTATGTGTCAGGACAGACAGGGGTGTATGAATGCATAACCTATGGGGGAAATGTATACCAGTATGTACTTGTTATACCCATCTACATGGCTGTTAACATCCACATTGACAGGCCTGGTCCACATGCCTTGCATGAAGGGGTTCTGTGTATACCCCTGGACTGACCCAAGTGTGTCAGACTGTCCACATATATTGGCCATATTGCAGCTGTAGTCCACAGGGGTGTTACTGTGCAAGCAGTGGTACTGTACGATGATGACCTTAGGATGTCTATAAGTAGCCAATGGCACACATGTTAACAGCATATGTGGTCTCCCACACACACCATTTCTGTGAAGACAATCCCTATTACAGTACCAATAGTCTACAAATATACCTGCACTACATACGTGACATCCCCTTGCACTGAGAGGTTGGGACTATTGGGGCTGAGGTAGGACTCCACTCCATGTGCAGGACATATGGTAAACATATATGTATAAATAAGTATACATATATCCATATAGATATGTACAGATACACAATTCTTGCTTACTGTATGACAACAGTTTTACACATATGTGCCTGTGTTCCAGCCTCTGTCCTCCACCTACATAACAGGCTTTGCACATATTACATGCTGTCAGGGGTTGTTATGTAGTAGGCTGTGTGTATATCATGCTGTCACTCCTGCCATCACTCCACTGCTGTTGTGTCCCCCACACATACTGGGGGGTTGGGGCCATATATGTGTGGGTTTCACCTATACAATACATGTGTGCCCTAATGCACTCCAGAGGCCAGTGTATGTAACAGTGGTATATGGCCCAGTATTAGTGAGTGTAGGGGGGTGCATCATGACTAACCTAGGCTGTTACAACATGTGTGGGTATCTGGGATAAGCTGCCTTAAGGTATCTGGATGTACTTTACCATACAATCCACCTTGGGTAAATGCAGGCCTACTGCCTCCTGCTATACGGGATGTTTCGTTTGTCAGTGTGATTGTGATAGTGTTAGGTATGCCTTGTTATGTAACAGATACATCCCATTGTGTCAACTGGGGTCTGTACCACCTAGGGATTTTGTACAGAGTGTAGATAGAGGCTGCTGACCTATACATCTGCATTATGGACTGTTGATTGTCTGGCATGCTGTGGCCCAGTTTGTCATTATTAATGTACTACTTGAAGGCCTCGGCCTGGACAGCAACATATGTCAACCTTTCCAGACTATTGTTTTAGTATAACTGTTTCACAGTTGCATTACACTGTTCATATGGATGTCAGTGTCTAAACAGCTATATGACATGGCATATACAACTGTCATAGTACACAAATAATGCTTTCACATTCATTTATGCACACCTGTGTGTGGTGTTATACTCATTGATATCTCTGTGGGTATATGTTGCAGACTATGAATGTCATTCGTATGGGTGGCTTCTACAGTTTCCAGTTGGTAAGGTGGTGACTGTAGGAATACTGGCTGCCCCATATTGTGTGCATGTACTACATATGTATATTACTGTACAAATCTCTGTGCGTATGTGTAGTTACATATCTATCTATATATATATATATATATATATATATATATATATATATATATACATATATATGTATATATATATATGTATATATATATATATATATATATATATATATATATATATATATATATATATCTATATATACACCTGTATCTGCATATATGTGTCTGTGTATATGTATCCTAGGGATGGCCATGTCGTGTCTGGTCCTGTTTATGGGATCTGCAACACTTGGTACTGTATTACAGGGGGGGTCATGCTTGGCTGGGGGTATACCTGTTCGTACTAGACATATACTGTGTGGGGCCTCTCAACCCCATTAACGTTGCATGAGGACATATGTCTTTTGTTATTTCCCCATTATCTACAGATGTATGTCCATATATACTTATATATGTATATATATATATATATATATATATATATATATATATATATATATATATATATATCTATATCTGCTGACATATATACATAAAACCTGCCGTATATATTTAGACATGTAGATGTGGACATATATATCTATAGATGTAGGCATTTGCATGTTTATATCTTCATAAATATTTATATATTTATATATATATATATATATATATATATATTTTTTTATATATCTATATATATATATATATATATATATATATATATATATATATATATATATATATATATATATATATATATATATATATATATATATATATATATATATATATACATATATCAATATGTTGTAAACGTTTAGACATTAATATATTTACTCAGACACATACATCTACATGTTGGAATACATTCTCTGTACTGTTGAATGACTGGGCTGGATGATATGTTTGTGACTACATCAGGGATATATATAATCTGAGATGGCTTAGTGGTAAATCACTTTGGCTACGGTGTGCTGTGTCCTGGGTTTGATCCTAGCAGGAGCTGCTTATTTTGCTGCTAGGCAGAACAAGGGCCATTGGATACAGTGTGATTAAGGCACTTTTGAGCAGTTGTAAGCGGGTTTGCGTGACGGTAAGCACTGGTAGGTTATGGTTACTGTTTCTTATACTCAGTTAACTCCTGAATTGCTTAACCTATTGAGGATTGCTTACACCTGTGCAAACAGGCTTAATCCCGCCTACTGCTGCTTAAAAGTGCTTACTCCTACTTACCCCCATGCTAATTCCTTTAAAAGAAAAGAAAAAGGGGTTTATAAGAAAGTGGTGAAGAAAGGGGCACAAATAGGGAAATACAGCAGGAAAATTAGCTAGGGATGTGCAGGAAGGGTGTAGGGAAGGTCCATAGCTGCCCATTTCTTCTACAGCAACAGTTGTGCATATACACTGTATTTGGAGGTAGATTTGGACACTCAAACTCCTGGGAGAGGGGTAAGGACAACAACAATAAGTTGTGATGCCAATTAGACCAGATTACATGTGACCAGTGGACACATGTGTGAAATGGACAGCTATGTATGATGCATGATTTTTTTGTGGAAACAGATTGACCCTTTTTTTTAGGGTGGGAGTGGGATGTTGGGGAGGGGTAGTAGGTATATTTGGGGAGGTAGGTTGGGTAGGTTAACATACAAGACACACAAGATGCATACAGGGCCGGTATATATCACATGTAGCGGGTAAACACCTTGGTCGGGGAGGGGTGTTTGGAATTTGCAAGCCCATGAGCCCCCAACTGGAAACAGTGGGACTGATGTCCCCACCATGGGCAATCACTACTGCACCTTCACGGCCCCAAAGGTGATTGTGCTGGGGGCTGTGTAGGAGGGGCAGGCTCACCCTCTAATAGTGCCACTTGGCCCTCAAGCTGGCGTAGCCTGTCTCGATACTCCAGATTGAGCTCCCTATGCACCACGGCCTGGACCTGTTGATGGGTGACAGGTTCCCCTCTGTACCCACTCCAAGGGGGGGTGAGCCCAATCCCCTGCAGCGGTTCCACCAAAAGGTGGCACAGGGCCCACGGAAGAGGAGGAGGTCCCAGGCTGGGCCCCAGATGTGCTGGTGCTCGGTACCATGGCCAGCTGAGGTGGGACAGGTGGGTCCGCTGGGACCAGCCTTCCCATACGAGTTGTGTTGTAGCAGGTTTATGACAGATTTGGGTTAGTAACAGTCAACAGCATTGAGGATTAGTTATAACAGCATGCATAGTTATTCCCATTAACCCAAAATACCAGACTTAACACAGTTGCAGAGCAAGCAGAACACATACATATATGGAACAACAGTGGCCATTACAGGAGCATGCAGGTTTCATTGATGGAAACAGGCCACCAATGTGGGTGTATTTTAGGCACATGCATAGAAACAAATGTGAATATTTATAAACCATTAGAACATATGTCCCAGCAAAAGTTTGGAGTGTACACATACCAGTTGAGGAGTGTCATTGTGTTATTTTGCACATATGGTAGGGCTGAGAAAGAGAGTTCAATTAACAACTAATACATCCTTGTAGTTTTCACAACATTCTTAATCACTGCAGTGATCTTTCCCTTACATGTATTATTACACTACCCAATGGCCTTATAGTGTACACTGGTATGTTTATAGATTTATACATGACCTGTGTCTTACATACAGGCGTGACAGGCTGCAGGTGTTAATGCAACATATGTTGAGAATTGTTGTCATACACTTTGGGTGAGGTGCTAGAATGACAGGTTTGTTTTTATATACATTATCTGACTATGTACATGTTTGACTATCAGTTATATGTCATTGACAGCTGCCTACATTTCTTGGATCATGACACTGAATTTTCAGGGGAACAGGGTACCAGGCTGGTGATATGGGTCATTTATCTGGACATGCTGGACAGATTGGAACAGTTGTGGGGTATGAATATGCATACAACTTTCAATTTGAACATTCTAGCAACTTCTGTACAGTTGGGTGTAATTATGCATACAGCTTTCTATCTGAACATTGTAAAAAAATCTGTACAGTTGTGGGATATAATTATGCATACAACTTAGTAGCACTCCCAGGATTCAAACCCCTGCTGTGTGTGACAAAAAATTATACCTAACATCACAGTACACTGTGCTATCAGGGAACTGATGTAAAGCTTTCGACTGTTTTCTATCTAAGTCTCCCTAACTTGTACAATATGGCTGACCTCTTGGCACCTCCAACATTGTTATGCAGGACTTCATACCTATTTTATCTGAATACCATGGTGTGGGTGACACTGCTTAAGATACAACAGTACTAGTTATAGTATGGAACAAATTGCCGACATATGAGAGAAGAATAAACAGAAGCACTCCAGGGGGTTATACCTTTATTCACAGACTATTACACATTTATTTCTACTGGTACAACACTTTCTAAGAGTCTTATATTTATTTATGAAAGTGCATGCAGACTGATTACTAACCTGCCTCGTGATGCAGCCTTTGCAGCCTAGCATCATGGACTTGCTGGTTCACAGCCCACTCATCTGCAGCTGTCAGAGAAATGCAGTGATATTTAGCTATACCTATCCATAGTATACACAAGCTAGGCAATTATTTACTACTTAGTAAAATGAGTACTTACTCAATACTGGGGCATTGGGTATCTGCCGAGACTCCTGGATCCACTGTTCCAGTACATCCCCCCTCTGCTGCTTCAGGTCAGCATGGTGGTGCCTGACCTGCTCACCATTCCGGGGGATACCTGTGGCACTGGTGAGGTCATGGGCGAGATTGTCCCAGGCCTCCGTTTTATATTACAAGCCCTGGTACTGGCCCTGCAGTAGTGTCTGCTCATTGTGTCTTACCAGGAGCTATACCATGATTTCTGACTCCTGGATGCCCCAGTGCTGTGCTCTAAATTCAGTGCCTTCACCCATACCAGCCATTCTGCCTGCAGTAGGAAGCTACAACTAGTTATGAGAAGTATTCCCACCTGTGGGGTTAAAATACGGCCAATTTCCCTCACTTTCCCATGATTGGCCAGTTTTGAAAAGGCTAAGCTATGGGAATACCTGCTTACATAAGGTTGGCACTGCTTAAAGAGGTGTACCACTAGGCAGATTGAATTGGCTCTCCTACACATTGCTTACACTTACTAACTTGAGCTGTGCTGTACTTAGCATTGCTTAATAGTTAATTAGCACTATATTTGCCATTTGGCAATGATTTATTCTTCATTATATGTTATATATGTGTCTGGTATCTGTGATTCATGTGTACATACACTGTATGGGGACCTGGGGACTTCTACACTTTATTACAATCACACCTCAAATCTGTGTTTACTGCAGTACTTCAGTTCACATATTTTATGTAGCAGGTTATGCCACTTCACACTGTACATAGATTCAGTTCACATGTTTGGTTTGATTTTCCTATGGTGAGGATTAGTTTGCTGATACCTCATTTGTATATATTGCTATGATGGCTTAGTGGTTAACTACTGTGACTATAGTGTACAGGGTCCTGAGATTTGAGCCTTACGGAGGCAGTCTGTTTTGTTGCTGGGCAGAACATGGGCCGTTGGATACAGAGTGATTAAGACACTTTAAAGCAGTTGTAAGCGGGTTTGCGTGGGTTTGCGCGACGGTGTAGGCAATGCTTACTCCTTTGCAAATGCACTTAAACATGCTTACTACTGCTTATTTGTGCTTAAACCTGCTTACTAGTCCTTATTCATTACGACACTGACACTTCACATGTACATTTAATGCAGTACTCCAGTTCACATTTAAATGTTATTATGTAGGTTATACGGCAAAAAGATGTAAAAATATGTTCATATAAATATTTCACATGGAATATGATATGTGCTGCAGTGGGACTCGAATTGGGAATGCCTATTCATTAGACGGGTGCTGTAACCACTACACTATTGCTGTGCTGCTTCATTTGCATATATATTCCTTGTTGTCCTTTTCAGCCTTTTCAGCTGCTTTAACTGTAACTAAGAGATGGGCAAACCCATGCACCTATGGTTAGCTGTACTCGGGGATTTGAAAAAAATAAATAAAAGGGTCTCTTCGTTTTATTTAAATGTACTGTTGCTGTTGAACACATGGGGACTGTTGGTGGGGATATGCAGACACCCATGAGTGGTCTCGCTCATTTATTTACACTTTCTTCTGTTCTACTTTGCAGGGGCATGTTTATTCTGAGAGCTCTGCTCTCAGACACGTCCCCTGCACTCATCCATGCTCCGTGTAGGATTTGGAGCTCAGGCAGTGTGCCTTCATTAATATGCATGGTGCGCTGCCATCCTTCTTTTAAACTGCCACTTCCATGCAGGACTAGATTAGTCCTGCACTGAAGATTAGTAAATCTGGGGGCATGTCCCTATAGCTATCATTTGACATTGTTTCTGTAATCACATCAACAACAATCTAATAGTTTGGATCCACTGTGATATACCAAATCAAAATGTTCTGACTCAGAGCTGGTCAATTACAACCCACCACATATCAGGCACTCAAAAATGTAAATAAAGAGAAATGCATGGAAGACATACATAAAACACTCTAAGAAAAAAAGAGAAGAAAAACACACTTTCTCTGTCTTCCACAACCCCTGACTTAATTCTTCTCATTCTGAAGTTGTGCTTCCTCAGAGTGATATTCAGATATACAATTAAACATATTTTATTCTTTCTCCATGCTTAAAAACACCTCAGAGTGACATACCTGAGGAGCACACGGGATAATAATTCTTCCATACAAAAAAAAGATGGTTCTAAAACAATAACCAGTAAAAGACATTACAAACCATTGTTCTGAAGGAAACATGTGTCAAGAATTAAGGATTGAGAACTAATATAGAAATTAGTTAATTTAATGAATTCAAGATTCCTTCACAACACACAGGTCTTCTCTAATCCTTCCAACATATAGCCGAGGTATGTGCCTTCATCTGAGCACCTCATCTCCCTGCATTTGATTTCTTTTAATTATACATTAGTCTTTCTTCCTCCTTTTTTTCTCCTTCTCCTTTTATTGTCTGTTGAACCTAAGTCATTGTTTCCAGTAGTAGTATCCTAGCCTGATCCCATATCCTCTTTCCATACTGTACCTACCATTTTGACCGAGCTATTCCACTAATGTTTATGTCAAAAAACTATTCTAGCTTAGCCACTTCCTAAGCTTACCCACTTGCTAAACTTTTTTTTCTCATTCTCCAACCTTAAACCTGAGTTGTTTATTCTTCTTTATCTAATCATTAACCTTTATCATGCCCTGCTATCATAGTTTAAATACCAGTCCTACTTTTATCTCACTCCATTTGATGCTGCTCAAACTGCTGTCTTCACATTAACGAAGGGGTGATGCAAAAAACAAATAAAGCAATATCCAGAAAGTTCACAGAACTCTGAGTCACGACAACTGGAATCTTATGACAAAAGAGCAAGATTGTGTACTGTTTTAGAAAAAAATAGCTATCTTACATGGTATGCAATGCAAAAATAAGATGGAAAAATGGCATACTGGAGAGTCATATTTTTTCTGAATCACTTAACTCAATCTAGAAAAGATGTACTGAGAGCAAATATTATTCTTAGATACTTAAAAAGGAGTGGATTGCAAGGACATAGATGTAGTGCCCCAGTGTATAACGTATTCATGAGCCCTGATCAGGAAGACCCCTATCATTTTAGAATGCTACATTTTAGAAACTCCATTAGTTAGGTTGAAGGTCTGTGCTGGTATAAAATTATTTAGGTGTGAATGAACAAGACTGCAACTGCAGGATGAATTTCCTCAATATCTATAGCTTTGATGACAAGAGTGAGATAGACAGAAAGAAAGAAAGAAAGAAAGAAAGAAAGAAAGAAAGAAAGAAAGAAAGAAAGAAAGAAAGAAAGAAAGAAAGAAAAAGAAACAGAATGAGAAAACAAGCTGGGCTGAAGACCAAAGAGAAAAGTATAGAAGAATGGACAACATGAGAAATAAAAAGAACAACAAAGTGAAGTACAGGTGGGGTACAGAGCAATCAAATTTAATATATCAATGAAGAGATACAACATCAGGAAAAAGGGTGGCAGACAGTGAAATGGCTCACACCACAACTGATCATAAGGTGTGAAGCAATTGCTCAGAAAGCAGTTGTACCTCCCAGAGTGTGCAACAAGCTGCAGCATCACCTTTCATTAGCAGCTTGTGTATTTATATGCAAGGTCTGTGACAGTGATTACAAATATTTTCAAGACTGCAAGCAGCAACAGTGACACACTTTTTATGAGACTCCTCCGCAGCCATGGAATATATGTATGCATAATGAAATACTAAAATACAATAAAAAATCTAATGTCGCATTACCTGTAATAGGTAAATTAAAGAGTCCTATAGCCAAACCATTCCATGGTTTCTGCAAAGTGTGGGGATACATTTTGACTGTACTTAATTTGCGTTTTTGTCATTCTAAACTTGTTTTTTTGTTTTATTGTTTATCTTGTCATAAGAGCCCATAAATTTAACCTTTATCTGTATGGAAATGGTCAGTCTAAATACTACATTTGCTATACCTGTGTCAGGCTGGTCTGTGGCTTTACTCGGCTGTGGTCAAATATTGATTAAGCTATTTAGGGGTAATAATAAAGCATGAGGGATTGCAGTTATTTTTTTATCTTGAGTGATTATGAAGACATATATTGATTTCAAGATATGAATGATAGAATTAACATTAAATATAAATCCTTTATCTTTAGCTTTGGTTTCTGATATGCTCCTTTTGTGCAATACAAAGCCTTTTGTATTGCAATGCAAAAATGTTTACAAATGTTAAATGCACAATCATAAATTCTTGCAGATAAGTATAATATCGACTTCTCTTCAGATTTTAGGGATTTTAAAAGGAAGCTTTTCTCAGCATTTTGCAGATGAATTTCACCTAAAATGTTTACAGAAATTTACAATCCTATTGCAGAAAGATTTAACTCACCTACATCATAGGAATTAGAAGCCGTCTAGGCTGAAGGCATTTTGGGTCTCCAGTATTTTTTAGAACTTTCCTCTCAGATCACATTGTTCCCATGAGCCCTCTCTAATCATGATCTTTTACAGGCTAAACATCAAATAAAAATAAAAAAGATCATCCCTGGGATTCAATAAATTCTGTGTAGGCTTCTTGCAAATCCTACATGGAGTTTGTTTACTCTGTGAGCAGCAGCACTTACTGTATATTCATGCCACGGTTTGACTTCAAACATAAGCAAGCAGTGTTTCGTAGCAGTTAGGAAACCATGTAAAGCAACACGGACAGCGAACTTAGTTACAGCATAATAAACTGGGTTAATGGGATTGCACAGAATGTGACAAGGACCACAAGGGTTTTTCATATATTAATGCATTATGTTGTGGGGACAATACAGGATAATGCATCAGGACAGGACAGTGCTTATCGTCTACTCAGAGGCGATCTCTGCTTAACATACAAGGCATGTCAAACCCAGAGCTGTTGGACATGCTACACTTAAAGAAATCCCAATCCCTCAGAGCCACACACACCAGGGATCTAAACCTTGTCATCACAATAAACAAAACATACTGGAGGGATAGGTTCCTGACCCAGAGACTCCCCAGACTCTGGAATAGACTGCCCATACATGTCAAGAAGAGTGCCTCCTTGGCCCTCTTCAAAAGGAACCTTGACGATTGGATGGGAGAAAGGAAATTCACCCCAGGGATCAAGTCAGTCGCCCTGCTAGACAGGGATCCAGGGAAGTAAATAGTGTGGGAAGAAATAGCCAGGGAATTGTTATGGCTAGGCTTGTATAGGCCCTAGGGCCGATAGCCTAGTACCAAACTATGAACCTATGAACCTATGTGTACAGTCCAGCATACTCGCCTAGTGGAATTACATGTAATGCCACAAGCACCACCACGGATTTTCATATATTATTGTATTATGATGCTGGGAGAGGACAGGGCAGTGTATTAAAACAGGACTGTGTATGCATACACTGCAGCATATGGGGTAGTGGGACTGCATGAAATGCACAAGGACCACCAGGCTTTTTCATATATTAATGTATTATGTTGCAGGCACAGGACAGGACAGTATATATATATATTTATGAGTAATTTGCAGTTATATTCCAGGCAGTCTGTACAAGTTGTGCCAATGATCTGTAAGGGTACAGGAAGTGTATTTATTGAATAGAGACACACAGATGAAGTTTAGGGATGAACACTGGGAAGGAGGACAGGTTAAACATTGTAATGTATCACACATGAGGAAATATAAAAGGAAGACAGTTGCAGCAGAAACACTAACCACATCTCCACATGGAACAGTATGGACTGCACAGTGACAAATGTATATGATGTGACTGTCACGCAAGGTGACATAACAGTGGAGGATGTCTGTGTGATATAAGCATCTAGACCTGAAAAATGGAGTGGACATGTATCATGAATGTTATATACAATTTGGATTGGGTGCATATTGTCAAGCTGTGCAAACTGATTTGCCAGAGTATGCTTGTATTGTCAGCAAAAGCCTCCAACAAGTAAGACATAGATACAGGCTCATGACCAACAGTAAATCCATCACACACAATCATGGACAATATCAAAATAATACTACTACTAATATCCATGTCTCTGATACAGCATATGTGTTTCTGAGTGAGCATAGATGGTTCTACACCAACACACTTGTACAACGATTAGGACATTTCAACAATCTATGAGTGTAATCAAGCACACTCTCCTGACACTAACATATGCAGGAGGTGTGAGGAGACACACTTGACACTGAGATTACCACAGGCAAAATGACTGGTGTGCACGGCAGATATATATATATATATATATATATATATATATATATATATATATATATATATATATCACAATCCACACTGTTATGGATGTAAACCATGCAATCAATGTCATTAAACAGCTATGTAAGTCATGAGTGTACCACCAAAACAGATATCACACATGCATATAATATTATGCCTTGATGGAGGTTCCATGCCATCAGGCAGTAATGATTATGCAACAAAACTAATATCAAAGTATGCACAAATAGATGTGTGACAGCTCACAGTGACAAAGGAGGTACAGTTCAGTTACATATCATTGGAAGATGTGTATGGAGGAACATAAAGAAGGATGCATATTGGTGTGGTGAAGGCTGTGAACTATGAAGGTATTATGGCCTGTCATGTGGATGTCCTGCACAAAGTAGTTGTGTTGCATACAAGGGAGTACTCACGACCGTGGACACATGCTGGTGAACATTCCACATACTATATATCCCAAGACACAAGCCACATAACAACTGGTCTGCTGATAGGGTGTAACGTCTACATGATCCTTGGTTTGTGGATTTGTTTGCAAAACAAAAAAAATCTCCACATGTTTTTTTTTCATGTCATGTGCTGTCATGGCTGTGGCAGCAATCTTTTATGTGTGTGTTGATACTGTCTGTATTATACCAATATCACAGCTGGAGTCAATGATTGCCCACAATCTGTAGTCCTCCCGATAGCTGTTGGGACACAGGATTTATATGTCATTCTTGACGTCTGTAATTTCAGTCATGGATAGGAAAGGGCCTAGCAGATAGCCCTGATGTACACACTTGATCACTTGATGTAAGTATAGGTCACTTCATGCATTTGTACATACGTAGATGCCATGTATGTGATACAGTGTGCTATCCACTTGGTGATATAGCTGTTGATGGCCACATCTGTCATTGTGAAGTGACTACCTCAATGTGAACTCCTACCAACTGCCTTGGCCTTTTCAAGTTCCACAGGATGATACTGTCTGAGGACGGGTCTATATTAGATCACCAAATGCTTAAAAAAGCGAACGGTGATTAATCGACCCTATGTAAGTGAAACTTACAATTTTGAACTGTCAGAACAGTGATTTTTTTCCTAGGGAAAATAATCGCTGTTCCAACAACAACAAAAAAAAAAAAACATACTTTAAACATTACATTAAGTGGGGGGCTTCACCCCCCCCTACTTAAATATACCAACTCAGACACCGCACTACAGTGCAGGAAACAGCAAAGTAACGAAGCGGCTTTTAAGCGAATTCTTTCCCTGGGAAAGGATTTGCTTAAAAGCTGCTTCAATATTTTGCCGTTTCAGGCTTTTGAGTTCGACCAAGATGCATTCAAAAGAATGCGTCTTCAGTCTTCTAATAGGGAACCTTGAGGACATCTGACAGATGTAACAGCCATAGATGTAGCATCAAAAACTCACACATCTGTTGCACACAGCCAGGATACTGCTAGTGTTCATTTAGAAAAGGACCATGATGACATGTTAGTCTACCTCACAGATCAAGAGAGTCAAGATGTGTCTATACATGCATGCATGAGGTGCTGCCCCAGCCCACTCAGATGGATGCATTCTGATATACACTCTTCTACGCAAACATAATCCATCTGGAGGGTGCGTTGAAGTGTATATCATACCATGTTAGGTGGGTATATGTTCTGAGTCATGTTATAAGTGATCTGTGATGTTATCACAGGCCATTGTTTCTGTGTGATAGGCCTGCATGAAGGTAACACATTGCATACTGCCTATCTAGATCTGTCCTAGGGTTTAGACACAATCCCCCTACTCAAGTATCATTGACAAACTCTACCAGCTGGGGAGTAACACTTACATCACTAGATAGTTAACCAGTGTCATCAGCAACAGACCACATACTATGAAAGTTGGTGAATCAAAGTCTACTATTGCAGCTGTCACCACTGGTGTACTCCAGGGATCTCTGCTGGGTCCTATACTGTTTAGAATCTATTTCTCAACAGTCCAGGATACAAAATACGACCTGTAGCTTATTGCATATTGGTTGCAATCATTGAGTCCACTAATGATGTGACTATAGTACAAGAGTGGCTAACACACACACACATACACACACACACACATACACACACACACACACACACACACACACACACACACACACACACACACACACACACACACACACACACACACACACATATATGATTGCTGCCAAAGCCACACAGTCTACTAATAAATAGAGAATAATAGAGAATGTGTCAGGATTTGTGGCTTATGCAAAGTGGAATTTCATGGTAAATATACCATTAAAATCACTCCTCCCTATGGTGAAAGCAGTGGTGCAAGACTTGGGAATGCAGATATAGAACAATCTGAACTTTTACCAAGTGTCCACAGTGGTATGGAAAAGCTACGTTTTGCACCTCCAAAGTCAGGCCATTGTATCTACATCTGAGTAGGATATAACAGCACTGCACTCAAATCTCATCTGAACACTAATACAGTATAATGCTTTCTTTTGCATGTACCTCATTAGACACCTGCAGCAGCTAGATAGACCACAATGGTTTCACACCAAGAAAATACAGGTTCTACAAACCATTCCATGACATTTGTGGATATACTGAAAGCCCTGTTTCTGAAATCTGTATTGGAAAAGTTGAGGTGACTTGTGCCTTGACTGAAGGACATCTCTGACCCTGCCTTGATGTGCATACTGCATACCTGTGAATCAACAGTCTGTTGAGAGGAAGATGGTAAAAGCAATGTCCTACATGCTGTTGTAAAATGTTCTTTCTACTGTCAAGCAAGTGCGCAAACACAGTTGTGAGAATTGAACCACCCCTTATCTAAGTACATAGGCTATAGAACACAGTACTTTACACAAATTCCACAGCACAAGTCTGACTTTTACATGGTTGCAGGTCAACTTATAGTGGATGACATCAGCAGTGCATGTTGGAGAGAAAACGGAAGCCCTGCATGAAAAGGATCTGTAGGCATGTGCAAGTATCAAAATGTTGTCAGTTCATGGGATTGGACCTGTAATTGGGGATACACACTTCTGGTCTTCTGGCTAGACACATGCACATACACAGTTGACTGCAGTGAGAAAAGAACCCCTACCTATCTAAATACAGAGACTACAAAACTCAGTACTTTATGCAAGTGCCACACCACAAGTCTGATGTTTACATGGCTGCAGGTCAACTCATAGAGGATGACATCAGCAGTGCATGTTGGAGAGAAAAATGTGGGAGGCCTGCATGAAATGGATGTGTAGGCATGTGCAAGTATGAAAATACTGGCAATTCATGGGAGTGGTAACTGTAGAATACACACTTCTGTTGTTCTGGCTAGACACACGCACACACATAGTTGACTGCAGCGAGAAAAAACACCATACCAATCTAAGTACATAGACTACAGAACTCAGTACTTTACACAAGCTCCATGGCATGAGTCTGTTTTTTAGATGGCTGCAGGACAACTTATAGTGGATGACATCACCAGGCCATATGGGAGACAAAATATTGGGAGACCTGCTTAGACTCATTGCTTCACATGTACATAGGAGGCTACTAGCCTAATGGTTGTAATGTGTTTAGAAGACTAGCTCTGTAAAAACACAAGTACCCTAATTCAGCATAGCTGGATGGTCATTGTTAGCAGAGTGATTTTGTGAGCAACACCAAATGTCCCTGTCCAAGAGGGACATAGGTCCCACCCCAGAGGTGACTTTACAATCACCCAACCAGTAGTCAAGGTTGCACTTCAACAAGGTCATTGAAAAGCGCTGATTCTCACACAGTGGGAACCTATTACAGAAAAGTGTGTGTCATTAGGGGATATATATGTCTCTCTATCCTGTTCTGTTTATTCCACAGGCTAAGTTGAGAATCCTGGGCCAAGTTATTCTTGCCCCATTTGATATGCAGATGTGCATAATTTCCAGTACGGCAGGGGCAGAGACTGCTCTGTAGGCCAAGCATAGTCCACCTCTCAGCAGCCTGTCATGATACTGATTACAATGACAGTCTTTCAGTCTTTCCATGTATGTCATGCTTGGGGACCCTGGAGTTTCCCAGGCACAACCCTGTGTTTTCTCCCAATTGCTGTAGGTGTCTGGTGAGGTACAGACAGAAGGGAGTAATGTACTCAGTTGGTGGTCTAATAAGGGTAGAGTACAGCAGAGGTATGACTGTCCTGGTCTTGGATGTGATGATGTCAATATGTATGATGTGTACAATGCAGAATGTGCAAGTCAACACTATGGACACATAGTGATGAAAGTGTAGATTGCTATCAGCATGTGCTGCCAAGCCTCACAACACCATGCTGAGCTGAGAAGGCTGCTATCATAATTAGCAGGGGTACTTCAATGCCAAAGGGGACAATGAGCCATTGTATGCTTTAAGATTCAGTCCATGAGTTTGGCACCAATCATTTGTGTGTGGCAGCTCCTTCCATAATATGTTACCATCATTGGGGGACTCTATATTACCAGTCATCTGTAAATTTGGAAAACCACATGCCATCTAACTTTACCTGTGCTTCAGGGAAATAGTTTTCAAACAGCTGAGGGCCCAGAACAAATAGTTGTAGTACTCTAATAAAATCTGGCTACTGGTAAAGGTGCAGTCCCCAACTTTGAGAGTGTGTTATGTCAGTGAGCCAGCTGCCTATCCCTGTACTACTGTATGGCTTAATTCCCACATGGGATATCTTCACTATGAGACATGAATGGGAGATAGTGTCAAAGGCCTTGGATAAGTAAACATAGGAGGTATGTCCTGTTATCCCTCATCGAGGCCACTGGGGTCAATATCCAAGAAGTCCACAAGGTTCAATAAGGAAGATGTATCCTTGACAAAAACAAAATGTGTAGGGTCAAGTGTGTTGAAGGTCACCTATGTCCCTGTGAATATGGTCCATGCTGATTCCTTCCCTCACCTTGCAGATATGTGTTTTTAGGTGTATGGGTCAATAGTAGTTCTGCATGTTACTAGATTGATGTGCATTGTATAGCACACGACATTTAATATTACATTTTGTATTGTGGTTGATACATCTGTGGAATAAGCAATGAGACACCAAGGTTGCAGTGCTTGGGGAGGAGGGTGGCAGTAGATGGCTGTATTGAAAATATGTGACATATTGTTAGATAGAGCCCTCTGTTAGTAATCTTTACGCATGTAATTTCATGTCATACACAGGAAATGGACAGTAAACAGCAGTAATGCAGCATATTATAAATATTTCCATAAAGCAGTGAGCAGCGAGTTTGTGTGATGGTTAGCAAAGTGTATACACATTTGAGATACACATGTTTTCATGTAGGCAAGCAGTGCACAAACATGAGCCACATTGCTAAAGCCTGACAGTTAGTATTGAGACTATGAAATACATGTGCTGCTTAACTGACTCTGTAGCAGCACATGTTAATGCATTGATACTTTCCTTTTCTTTGGCCCAGAAGGTACTGGGTTCAAATACAGGTGTATGTAATACTTTTAAATACTTTTCATTACCGAGTGCCAATAAAATGACATGAATTGACAAGATGTGTTGCTGTATTTTGCCAGCATTCACCCTCACTGTGCACCTCCTCACAAACATGGATCCCAAAAAGGGAAGGGCTCTATTGCTTTTTCTGCTATTTATGTGTGCTGTGTTTGATTCTATCTTTGACCAGATTAAAAGTGTTAAAATGGGGTAGAAAGGAAAGAAGAGAAATGGGGAGCAAGCAGGGGGAAAAACAAAGTCTGACAGTTAGTATTGAGTCTCTGGAATACACCTACTACTTAACTGATTCTGTGGCAGCACTTATTAATTCAGTGATACAATCCTTTTTTGGGCCAGATGGTTTTGGGTTTGAATGTAACAGTATGTAATACTTTTAACTAGTTTTGCATAACTGTTGCTGCACTTTCATGTGTGATGTGCACCATCACACAATAATGCATTAAAGAAAAGAAATTGGGGAGATAGGATAGTGGTGAAATAGGGAGCAAGCAGGAAGAAGAACAAAGGGAAAAAAGTGCAGGAATGTGCAGGATGATGGTAGAAAAGAACCATAGCTATCTATTTCTTTAACAGTGTAAAGTGAACATATCTGCCAAATATTAACTGAATTTGGACTGTCACCTCCAGAGAAAGGGGTAACTACAGCACAATCATGCTGTATAGCCAGTTGGACCAAATCAAGAGTGTCAGGAAGACACGTGTGCAAAAAAGAGAGCTATGTATCAGATGATTTGTTTTTTGTTGGACAGGTACCCATTTTTTTTTGAGAGAGAGAGAGAGAGAGGAATGCTGGTGAAGGGACTTAGGAATGTATGGGTCAGGTAAGTTGGGTAGGTGACAAAGCAATTGCAGACAAACAAGACAAACAAGGTAAGAGACAGGGATGGTGGACACAAAATGTTGGGGGACACCATGATTGAGTTGAGGGTAGGAACATCATGAACCCATGATCGTCAAGCTGGATGACAGTGAAAATTGAGTTCTCACCCACTGGATTGTCATCGCTGTCACCTCACTCTGCCGCCGGCTGTAGTGTCTGACATCTGTGTCTCCTTCTCCTGGTATTTTGTAAAATGAGGGCTAGCAGCCTCTTCAGCCAGTGCAGGCATGCACCAATATTATGGTGTACAACCACACACATCATTCCTGGCAATTCAGTGAGGGTTATAAAATCACCATCTCAACCACTGCTCCTGGAGGGTATCACAGGACCAGCCTCCAGGACAGGACTACTTAATGGGGCAGGTAGTGCAGGGGCAGCAGAGGTGGTGCTGCCAAGTTTGCTTCTAGGCATATTGGGCAATGGTGCTGGAGCCAGTGGGCACTGGGACAGGTGGATTCTGTAGGGCAGGCCTACCCTTCTGTGCTGTGGAGCATTTAATGATGTGGCACACATGGATGACATGGACACAATTTGATGACATGTAATAAAAAAATAAAATAAAAAAAAGAGAAGATAAGGGTTGGAGTGATAGAGAAAAAGAGAGATAACATTAGTACCTTCATATGTGACATATAATGCATTGATGCATTTAATTGACTCTATTATCTTAACTTTTACTTTTAAGACTACCAACTCCTTACAGATAACTTTTACTTTTAGGACTACCAGCTCCTAACAGATGCACACTATACTACAGATTTCCGCAAGTACTCCTTGACATGTGCATATATTGCACATATGAATGTTTCAGTTATACAGATTACAGTTTACAGCAGGGCATGTGTGCCACGAGTATAGAGCTTTTACTTTTAACCTTTAAATTAAACATACTTGAAGATTTAACAGTATTTTGTAGTTGGGAAGTGTGGTTCTTCAACCCACAACCTTTGACTAAAGTCTAATATTTTGCTCTAGATTTGTGCTGCAGACTACTGCATGCATACTTGCTTCTACAGTTGTGATATTCATGCTCAATTTGATACAACTCTGTAAAATACCAAAAAAGCTATCTTTCTCTTTTAATGCTAGAATAGCACTACTATTCTGCTGCATTCATACTACATTTTATTTATTTATTTATTTACATTTTATTTAAAAGGATATTCCATTGGGCCAAAAGAGCCCATTTTCAATGGAGGCACAGGGAGAAAAGCTCCTTATACAGTTATGCAATTGAAAATTAACATATACACCCAAGTTGTAACACAGTTTAAGAAAATAGCATGCAATAAAAGTAAAACAAACATATATAAAAAAAAATCATGGTATAACATGTCCTATCAGAGCATCCAAAGGCAGTATCCAGAATACAAGTCGATTATGCATGGTATAAAGGATCTACTTCATATGGTCAACATTTCAGAATGTCAAAGACCATATAGCTGAGACCATATGACCGACATTCGAAATGTAGACCATTGGAAAAAAAAAACAACAAAATCTTACCTTCATACTGCAAGCAGGGGAGCTATGCCACCCTGCATGAGCCACCCACAGCCCTCAAAACTTAAATATACCAACTCCAACATAGCACTACAGTTTAGAAGATGGAAATCTTTCCATTCCACACTGTACGGAGATGCAGGCTCTGCATGGTTGACATTTCATATAAAACAGTAGAGGCCTGTGTCTCACAAGCCATATTTAAGCATTTTTTGAGAAACAAGACCTACAGGGTTACAAGACTTATGAGTATGTAATAAATAGTAGGGAGTGAATAACATATGAAAGAGAAAAGGGAGATAAGAAGTGGGGATCAGTATTAGAATTGAGTTAAGAGAATGGAGGGTAGGGACATAGGGGTGAAGTAGAGGGAAGTCAGGTGGGGTGACAGCAGGAGCATTCCCAGTGAGAAGAGAGGTGGGAATGGAGCAAGGTCTTAAAGGTGGAATGGTTGTTGGTGTTATGAATATGTGGTGGAAGGGAATTCCTTTGGCATGCTAGAGAGAAGGATAATAGAATGTTCCCTGGAGTGCATGCAGATTTGTGCACTTCGAGCAGGTTCTGATTGTTAAACCTGAGTAGTCTATCAGGCTAATGCATTTTGAGAGTGGAGGTGTGGGAGAGGCAGAGAAAGGGTTTGAAGATGCGTTTATGTGCATTAGTTAGTTGGATGTAGGAGAGATAGTTAGGCAGTTCTAGCCAACTTAATTTGTGGAGAGCATCACAGTGGTGGGTGTAGAATTTGTATCCGGGAGCAAACTTTGAGATTTGGTTGTAGCAGGAAGATAATTTTGTCTTTAGTTAGGATTGAAGATTAATAAGGAGAGGGGCTCCATACAGGAGGGAGGAAATTAGGTAGATGGTTAAGAAGACATGCTTGGCTGAGGAATTAAGATAATGGTTGTGCAATAACGCATACCTAATTTTTGGTGGGTTTTCTTTATATTAATTTGTAGGTGAAAATCAAATTTTAATTGTTTGTCAATAAGGACTCATAGAAGCTTTGTATGATGGACGATTCCGATGGAGGTCTTGTTTTGGCTAGTAATGGAGAAAGAGTACTTGCCTAATTTGGTGCATTTGGAAGGAGTAAATATCATGATTTTGTATTTAGATGCATTGAGTGCTATGTGGTTATTTAACATCCAGTGCTCGGTAGAAGAGAAGGCTTCTTGAGTTAATTTCAAGAGTTTCAGAAGGGTTCGGCAGAACAGATGATCATAGAGTCATCTGCATATTGGACGAGTTTAGTATTTGGGGTACACTGATGGAAGTAATTTATGAATATGTTAAGTAGTAAAGGACCTGATATAGAACCCTGTGGTACACCTGTTAGAGTATTAAGGTAGGAGGATGTACAGTTTTTCCACTTGAAGGCTTGTTGCCTATCAGAGAGGTAACTGGAGAACCAGTTGATAGAGGAGGTGGATAGGATGAGATGAGAGAATTTGGACAAGAGGAGATTGTGTGAAACAGTATCAAAAGCCTTAAATAAGTCTAGAAGGAGGTAGATACAATATTGCCGGAGTCACATGCGTTATTGACGATTTTGAGGAAGGAGAGGAGAGCGATGGTGGTGCTGTGGCCAGATGGTTGTCTAAGAGGTAGGATAGTAGTTGGTAGGCGAATATATTTTTCGAGAATTTTAGAGATAGAGAATAAGATGGCAACTGGCCAGAAATAAGATATGTCAGTCTTGGTGCCACCTTTGTGAATGGGAATAATAAAGGCTTTTTTCTAGAGTAGACGTACATAATATTCTTAAATAGAATAATTTATTAGGATGGAGATGGAAAAGGCTATACCATCGGCAGCTAGCTTGAGGAAGTTAGATGGAAGGTCATCAGGGGTGTTTGAACATGGTTTCAATTTGTGTAGGAGTTTTTTATGGTGGAGATAGGAATAGGTTTGATAATAAAAGGGGGGAGATGAGAAGTTTTGGTGCTTGAGGAGGATGAGTTGGGGAGATAGGTGGAGATGAGGCTAGTACATTGTTTGGAAAAGATGTGGTGAGTTTGGCTATTGAGTCTCTGAAGAAGGAGTTAAATTGGGTGACCTGGGAAAGATCAGAGGCTTTAGTATCTGAGCAGGGGTTGTCTTTTTTACCAGGACGGAGGAGGGTAGAGATACTGTTCCAGAACTTTTGGGGGTTAGTTTTATGGTTAGTTTGTAGTATTGAGTAGTATGACTTCCAGTTAGTGGCAATGTGTTGTTTGACTTTATTACAAAGTAGCTTATATTCAGTCAGGGAGGTGGGAGTTTTATTTTTCTGGTAAAGTTTCCAAGATTTGTCTCTGAGATGCATGAAGGTTATAGTTTCTTTGGTCATCCAAGAAACAGTATTGCATTTAACTAATTTTAGTTCTAGGGGGAGCAAAGCTTTTTAACAAGTTATTGAAGGTAACATTGAAGTTACAGTATTATCCAGAGGGAGGGTTTTTAGAGGGTTCCATTTTATGTTTTTAGAGAGTCAGAGAAGATTTGAAAGTTGAAATTATTCAGAGAGTGAGTAGAGATGTAGCTATGGCATAGATGAAGAGAGGACGGTAGGGTACCACTGTCAGAGATAGTGTGATAGTGAGAAACTAGTATCCAGTCTAGAGTGCTACCAGAAGAGCTGTCCTTAGAGGAGGTGAGTTGATTAGTTGGGTGAAGTTTAATAGGTTTAAATTCTGGGAGGTTGTGGGAGATTGCATAGTAGTCCAATTAATATTAACATCACCTCGGATTATAGTTTTGTTGCTTATGTTACATGAGAACCAGGAGAAGATTTCCTCTAGAATGGGGATATTGTCATTGGGCGGGATATATAGAGCAGCTATGCATATGTTTTGTGGTTATTTATCTTTAGGAGGGCCAGGGTTAGCTTGGCAGTAGCAAATTGTGGCATGGGTTTAGTATAGGGTGTCACTGATAGGGAGGAAGAAAAAAGAAGAGCTACTCTGCCACCTTTCTTATGGGTTCTGTCATTTCTTATGATGCTGTAGTTGGGAGGAGCAATTTCCAAGTCTTTTATATGGGGTTTTAGCCAAGTTTCAAAGAGAATGTCAGGGTGGCTATGGAGGAGCCAGGCATGGAAATTAGGTAGCTTGTTACATAAACTTTGGGCGTTCAGTGTAGCAAAAAGAAGAGATTTATGGGGGAAGGGAGGAGGTGGTAAGGATGATTTAGCAGGCTCATAGGTTAAGGGTCCAGGGATGGGATGAATGTTGCCAGAATGAAGAATTACAATAAGTTGAAGGAAGTGGGAGAAAATAAATTTAGAATGCTTATTGTTGGATTTAAGGTCAAGGATGAACATAAGGTTGGGACTGTCTGGACTGGGGGCTGAGTTTCTGTTGTCAGGAATAAGTTTTCTTGGAAAAATAAGAATGTTATTTTACTTGTAAAGATGGGGAGAAATATAGGTTGTATGGAGTGATACATGTTTGGGGTATGTAGAGATTGTGTGGAAAGTGGGGGAGTGAGATATATCAGGGAGACTGGTGAGAAGCTGAAGGCAGGAGAGGAAAAGAGGAAGCAGTATTAGGGGTAGAGTTAGTGTAGGCTTAAGTAGCATAATGGTTTAATGGATATCTATTAAATGTGCATGCTTTCCTCGTCTTCACCAGTCCTCACCAATCCATCCCCATGGGTTCATGCATTGATCTCACAATCCCTGGTAGTTGTGGAAAAAAACAGAACAGAACAGAATATAATTATGAATACCTTTCTTATCTATATTCAGATTTTAAGTCTTACAAGTACTCTCTGTAGTTGATACTTACACAGGTGTGGGATGTCTGCAGTCCTAAATTCCCCAATCCAACATTTGAGAACATCCCTCTTTCTCCTCCAGAGGTCATTGTAGTGATGCCTACATTGTTCACCAGTATGGGGGATACCAGTGGCACTGATTACAGCTCAGGCTAAACTATCCCAAGCTTCAGGCTTATAATGTGAGCCTGCACTGTGGTTCTTCACTAGGAGTCCAGTAAAAATCTTAGACACCTGAACACCCCATCTCTGTCCCAAAACTTGACACCTTCCTCACAAATGCCTGCCATGGATCTAGAGCAATGGCAAATGATGTTTTCCCACCAATTACAGTCATTTTATTTAATGGGGGTGCACAGACTCTTTGAAAATGTTGTGCTCTGCTTACTATTGAGCAAACACGGTGCTTAACAGTATGCATCTTCAAGAACCATGTTTCAACGATGGTAAGCAGAGAGCAACAGTAACAAGTAAAGCAAATTCAAGGTTACTGGATGAACAGGGAGTTGCGTATGTGTATTAGACAAATGTGAAGGCACTGGCAGTCCAGAAAGCAAAAATATACATACAGGAATATAGTATACAATATACCCACAAGCATACATTTGAGAATATATGGGATAATACATAGATAAATGAATACATACCTGACACAATACTAGTGCCTCAGGCCTCATGCTCAGGCATATAATTAATAACCTACACCATGTCAAGTGTTATAAGTGAGAGTGACTCCAATGGGAAGTGGAAAAACAGTAAAAGTGCATGGAATATGCTGCATTTAAACTCAGGACCATGTGTATGGCAGTCCTACACTTAAATGCGTTACCACAAGAAGGTTGAGAAAACACTTGTGTATGTTGCAGTTCATTGCTGTAAACTGCAGTGTCACAACAGTAAAACAATGGTTGGACACCCTGTACTAGAACCTAGGGCCATCTGTATTCCAGCCTTACACTTACACCTGTTGCTACTGGAATAGTTACATGACATTTCCTGTTTTACTAAGCATTCTTAAAATCTCATTGTTAACTGCCATGCAACATCACTTAGTGGGTTTGTGCAATGCCTAATATTAATTGAAAGCATCCCGTTTCTGTCTGGGTTGATGCATCGCACAAACAGTGCCCCCCCAAAAAAAAAAGAAAAAAAAGGGAGAGGTACTTGAAATGAGCAAAATCAATCTATGATATACACACTAGAAAATGTTAGTACATATGAGATATTTTTACATAGGTCTGGATTAGAACTCTCACTCCAATGCAGCCTCAGAATACAGGATGGTTGCCTTATCCCTCTTTGCTACACAAACAGCTTTGTGGCAAAGAACTTAAATCAATATGCACACAACCAGCTGCAACATCATCTACACTGACATCAAACCATACAAGTGTTATTTGTACATGTATTAGTTCTGGATGTGGCACACCTAGTGATCACACAATCTGTCATGATCATTGCTTGTATATATACAGCTCTGCCTTTCCTTTCTGTGTTTATTGGCCATTCTTCATTATCTGAGCAGGAATCTGAGACATGCAGTGTGTAAGCCATTCTATATCATTGGCCTTAAAATGTATGAGGACATTAAGTGGAAATAATATCATACACAGATGTCAACAAATGAAGGGCAGGTTGGATGTTAAGGAACAGAACATGTGACTTGTGTGCTGCTTACTTACATTTCCAACCGTACATCCAACACTTTTTAGATCTAACCTGACACACCCAGTGGAAGTAAGTAATCCTGCAGTGCTGTTGTGTTTTACTTCTCCCAACCACTAATCATTCACATAAGCAATCCATTAAAAACAAATACTGAGGGAGTGCCTGCACAATGTTTACATATCCTACATGGATCCAAGTTTTTGGGATTCAACAATTCCAATGAGTTCATGTCTTATTTGCATATTCACAGTGCTAACAGCCCTGAATCTACACCATAAAAAAGGCAGCCATGCAGCTAGGCAAACTGATGGTGAGGAGATTTGCATATGTCTGGAAGACTGCAAAAACCCTTTTTCTTCAGGATATGTCTGTTAAGAGGAGTACTGAACTTTAGAGGGTATGCTTCCATTTTGTCCACTACATACTGCATATGCTGGAATGTATTTAAGAAAATTTTGAAGCAAAGACTTTTACAGTTTTTTCTGCATGCATTAGTTAGAAATGTACTGATGGCATGGGCATGTTTGTCAAGCCATTTTGGACATATATATGATTGCCAATACATGTAAATGGAATGTCGTGCAATAAATATGTACAGATGTTTCAGAGACAGGTCCTTTGATAGCACCTTTAGCATTTCAAAGATTTTTTTTTAGCAAAAATGGGTCATTTGCCTGATGTTTTGGGTGGCAGGAGCAAAGCTGATCTACTGTTATGGCACAAACAAGGATGGACTGTTCTTTTGTGGGAGGGAGCAAAGGTGAATTAATGTTATGGCACAAACAAGGATATGTTGCTCTTGTTACTCTCCTTGTTTTGCATCCTTCCTGATGTTAGTATTTCTCATGTCTAGACTGTTTTATATTTTTCCAGTGGGTAATACTGAGTGGCTACCTTTTCTGTTCTATCTGGAAACAGTTATTTTGTAGTTATATGGTACTTATGTGTATTATCCTTCTGTTGTCTTTTAGGACACCTATGAGTATGCCACCCAGATTTGTCAATCCACAGAGACCCCTCCTTCACCCATGTCGAAAACCAAGTGATTGTAGATGGCTTTAGGCAACATGGTGCTTTTCTGCTGCAAAGGGGATGGGTACATATGGCACATAGGATGCAAATATGGCAGTAGATTGTGGATGATGTCAGGACATACAAGCATGTGCACCACATGGCCACTGACATGATCACATCTGCACAGAGAAGAGCAGCTGCAGTGGGCCATGACCAGATGGTTACCAAGGGAGGGCCTGCAAGGGAACCACCACTAACCCCCAAGGAAGAGTTCCTGGCCAATATCAGAGATCCAGAAAGCTCCCAGAAGAGTGCAGTACAGCATGTCCTGGATGTTGGAGCAACAGTTTCTGAGATAGTAAGCACATCTCAGAAGGAACTTCCAGGTAGACTTTGCTATTTGAACAGTTGTATACTGTTGTATAGTAAAACAATTAAAATCAGTAAGTTAGTTCTGTGTCACGTGTCTTTTTTGGGGGGATTGAAGATTGCTACAGTTATAAGCTTAGGGTAGAGTTGTCAGACACATTCTTATTGAAATTATAGGTAATGGACATATAAAGGGGTAAATGCATTACACCCTATGTTACTGTTAATTGTGATGATGTTGCCCTTACTTCTCACTTAACTTCTTCCAGTACTGTCTGGACTATAGAGTAGTATCTCATCTGCAGATGGTAAAGCAAACATTTTTATGTCAGTACTGCTGAGTAATTTAAATAAATATTGCATTGTGCAATGTGCGATGTTGATCTCAGGCCTCTTGTGTGTATTGCTGTACTGTATGTTTGTTAACATATATTGCACTATTGCAGTACAGGTATTAATTTATTCCTGTGTTTTTTGCTTTTTACCACATATGATCATGACAGTGAGAGTGTGGGCTCTGTGCCACCTGATGTCAATGTATCAGCATACTCTGATGATGATGTTGGCCAAAGTGAGGCACAGTTGGGGGTGCAGAGGTTGAATCTGACACCAAGGATGGCATACAGCCATCCTCTGCATTTCTATTGGACATAACCAGTAGGCCTACACCTACCCAGTCCAGTAAGTTCACAGATATTGGACAGGTGGAGGGCGAGTATATTGATCAGGGAAGTGTGGCTACTGCAGCTTCAGTGTCTGAGTCTGGCTATAGCCAAAGTGTGGATGAGGTGCCATGCAGGAAGATTGATAAGGGTGCTTGGAGGGGGTCTGCTGTCCCTGGCAGGTGTTGCCTCCTGTGCCACTCAATATATGTTTGGGCTATAGGCAAATTCCCATACTGTAGGTGTTCCAGACAAATGCTCAGGGTTGTGGATGTGGCACACTCTGACTTGTGTGACTCCTTCCACCATGTTGCCAATTCACTGCATCAGGTGAATGACACATTGGAATGAGGGGTGTCTGTGATGGACCGAGGGGTGTCTGTCATGGAACAAGCAGTGTCTTTGAAGGAACATCTGCTGGAAGGGGAAGGGCATCCTCATAGTTGTAGGTCAGCCACATCATCTACAGTCAGCTAACGTGGCCATACCTGATCACTCTCCCACAGTGCAAGTACTTCCACTGCTCTATCAGTGAGTGTGTTGTCCACACCCAGATATGGCAGGCCATGGGGTTGTTGTACTGGGTGTCCCCATGAAGGGGGATCATCCAGCAGACATCGGTCATGTTCAGGTAGCAGAACTGCATCTGGCCTTGGGTATGGAGCAGAACTGCATCTGACCTTGGGTATGCAGGTCCCAGTGCAACTCCTGGCAGAGCCATTTTTCATGGTTGGGGTTGACAACAATGATCTTCCACCTCTACCATACATGGCTTACACCTGTCCAACATACCAAGATGTAGAGCCAGCACAGAGCTTGGCTGTATTCATGCAGACACTCACACACCAATTTCACCTGCAGGACCTCTACAGACACGCACAACAGTTACTCATTTTGTCTCAATGGCCATTTGTTGGTTTATATACACGTCTGCCTTCTTCTCTTTCTTACTCACATGCACACTCACTGGCCATTTGTGTCAGCCTAGGCTTCCTGCCCCCCCCCCCCCATACAACACCCTGTGCAAGTGAAGATAACTGTGCCATATCCCTGTTTTCTATTTTTTGGATTCAGGAATACAAAAGCTTTGTGTCTGATGCTCAGGTTGCATAGCTAACTCAGTGCTTAGTATATAGTATCTGCATTTGTGATGTTGAACTGGTAGTTGTACCTTGGAATTATAGTAGCCTTGGAAAGTTAGACAGTTGATAGCATCCACATTTCCCAAATTTATAGTGAATGATCTTGTGAGGGTTGTGAAGTCAGAAACTGTAATGTGTACCATTACTTTCTAACTTTTATTTTTAATACTTTTCCAGTACAAACATATGGTGCTAGACTGGGGGCATGCCATGATCACCAGTACTTTTGAGAAATATGACTGTGTGAATCTTTGATGCCTGAAGCCTACTACTTTGTAATGGTCACATAAGTCAAATAAGTCTCTGCTGTCAAATGTTAAGTTCTGTACAGATCTCCCACTTTTTACTAGCTAACAGGACCAGGTAATGAAATACAATGATATGTCACAGATAAATATTATTAAACAATACTCTCCAGGTTCAGGAGTTACCTTGTAAATGCAGCAGTTGACACAGTTGTAGTTCAGTCCTGACTCTCTCTGTTGCAAGCAGTACACAGTCAATACATGTGGAGATAAAGGTTGTGTGAGTTGCCTGGCATCAATGTTAGTATATGGATGTGAGTAGGAGGAAGGTTTTAGGCCCCTAGTTGGTGAGTGAATGTTCTGGGCATTGTCTCTTAGCCAGTGCATGGGCATACTGAGCACTCTTGCATCTGCCTACACCCACAGCAGCTGGTGGTTCTCCCTGTGACTCCTCATTTGCTTGTGGCTGTGGTGACCTTGGCATTTGTGGTGGGATGCATGCCCCTTCCCCTTTCTGATTCTGCTGAAGCTGTTTCCTCAGGATTATGTTGTGTAGTATGGCATATACTGTGTATACTTCAGTACATGTCCCTTTCCATGGATTGTACTGTAGGGCTCCCCCAGATGTATCAAGGCACCAGAACTGTGACGTCAGCAGCCCAAACAGACACTCTATGATACTTCTTGTTTGAGCATGTGTCTCATTATGGCATTCTTCCATGGGTGTGTGTGCATTTCTGATGGGTGTCATCAGCCATAGTTGCAGTGTATAATTTGCATCCCCCAGTAAATGCCCCTGTGAGATATCCCCCCTAGAAAACATCTGGTACAGCTGGGAGGTGTGTCATATATGTGAGTCATAGTAACTGCCAGGGTTCCCAGAACACATGTTCAGGATTATTCCCTTGGCATTAACACAACTTGGCAGTTGGTAGTGTGGTAACCCTTTCTATTAATGCACAGCCTACCCTGTTCCCTGGGTAGTGCCTTAATTTCTGCATGTGTATAATCTATGGCACCCAGTACTTCAGGGTAGTGTGCTACATGGTAGAACTCCTGAGTATTTCTGGCCCTGTCCTCAGAACTATGGGGAAAATTGGGGTCACTGACATGTTGGAGCATAGCATTCAGGAATTGGTGGAATATCCTGGATGCTGATGCCTGTGACTCACCTAACACATCCTCTGTTGGTCAGTAAAAGGTACCTGTAGCTAAGATTCTAAGGGCTACACATACCTTTGTCTCCACTGAGATGGGTTCTGCTTGGTTGGCTCTGGTGCTGAGGTCAGGACGGCAGTGGTCGCAGAGTTCCTGTGGTGTGCGTCTGTCCACCATGTAATGCTCCACAATTTCCACATCATGTAGGTTGTGAAAAGATAAATAGGCCCTGAAAACTCTTCTCCTTCTTAGCCTAGGCCTATTAGCAGCAGCAGCAGCATTGGCTTCAGCCTGTAGTATAGAAAAATTAATTAAAGCAGCAGCAGCCCCTAACATTCTGTCCATGTAAACTCCTTTCTGTGTCTGTATTACAAAAGTTTTGGAATCTGCAAGAAAAAACAGCATTGGGTCTACACAGATGCTTTATAGCTTGATGAATAGTTACACCATGTTGGATTAGTTAATTAGCATGCAGTTCAACTGATTATGCAGTAATTAGCTTGCCATGGTGTTTACATTGTTTGTACAGTAGTGCGTACCACTGCACAGCACTTACTGAATCTAAAACTTTCCACGGCCATGTGCACATGGCAGCGTGATGCACACATGGTGAAAAATGACCATGTAGGCTTTGCTGAATCCCCCTGCCTATCTTTCTACTATATCAACAAAACATTTTTCCCTTTATTGAAAGGGAAATAAAAGCAAATATAAATATATTTTGGGAAGACGCAAGATTGGTAATCTGTTTTTTGCATCTAAATTGGCCGCCTATAAGACTTGTATTGTAGCCATTTTATTTCAATTTAACTCTAAGAAACAAAGACACCCAAAGGAATCTGTTTAGAAATTTAACTTCTGGGTCAGAACTTTTGGAGAAATTACTATCAGTATATATTATTCTACATATATAACCAAGAGTACTGAAATTCATTTGCAATGGCTAGATGCCTTAAAAGAACTGCACAGACAAAAAAAAAAAAAAATATATATATATATATATATATATATATATATATATATATATATATGTGTGTGTGTGTGTGTGTGTGTGTGTGTAAAACTGGAAAGATGTTATATTATAAGGCAAAAACGCATGGGTTCTTTTTCAACAAACTTTATATTTATATTGTGTGTATTTATTTATTTATTTATTCATTTTGAATTTGTTAATTGGGGTAGAGCACTGATCCCATTGTACCTCTTCCAGTCCCAGCCTGGGGTAAAGACAAAAGATACAAAACATTATATACAGACTGAATGATAAAATATCAGAGTTGACTTGAGGGTAAAAAAAAATAGATTACATACAAAGTAACCGGCAAAATGCAATATATACACGCATTATGCAGAGAGTGGAAATAAAAGTTGGAAACAAACAATACAAATTCAGATTATATTAATCAAAGTATAACCCCAGAAGGAGAATTACAAAAAAAAAAAAAACAGCAACCAAAATTCTGCAGCAATCTGCTGAATTTTATAACCTGATTTTATCATATCCTTATGTAAAACATGATATGTATGAGTTTGTTCAGAAATATGCCTTTTCTTTAAATACCTTTGAGGTTGCATTCTCCTTAGGACAAATTGCAGTTTCTGCTAACTCTTTTCCAGAAAATAAAGCTCTTGGGCCAGATACTATTCCAGGGAAATTTTGAATATATTTTTCTAAAGAGGAAAGCCCCAAAATAGTAAGTTTAATAACATTTTTATTGTCCAGGGAATAGATCCCTGAACCTTATTTTTCTTTCATTAAACTTATTTTAATTAAAACATTGAAACTTATTGTACTAATTTAGCTAACATATGCTGAGGTACTTAAATGGAACCTTCCCACCCCAAACACCTCCTAGATAAAGTACACATTACAAACACACTGAGCAACCCTGAATGCTCTCTTTCAAAACAACACCCATGTCAACACATACAGCCACATTCCATGGAACCCCATACATCTAAGCCCATAAGGCAAGCCACCACACAATCCGATATTTTGTTTATTGGAGACTCCATTGTGAGACACACCGATGTCCCTCTCACCGGGCTGAGTAATGAGAAAGTTAGAGTCATTTCCTTATCAGGGGCTAGTATCTGCCACATTATGCACACACTCAGGTCATAGGAACACAAGTACCAGTATCACTCAGTCATAGTTCATGTGGGTGTAAATGACCTGAGATGTACCTCCCTAGACTGTATGAAGAGAGACATCATGGATCTCTTGCAATATGTGTCCCAAGCTGGTATGAGCCTAGCATTGAGCAGAATCTTGTCTTCTCCAAGGGTGATGCCACAAAACAAACAAAATATAATGGACTTTAATAATTGCCTTAGTTTCTGGTATCATTCTAAGGGGATGCAATATTTGTCAGCACAGGAGATGGTCAACAGATCACACTTCTTTGCCAGGGATGGTCTGAACCTCTCCCCTCTAGTCTTTTGAATATGAACTAAACCATTGTCCTCCCCCATAGTGCCTTTTTTAGGCAATCCCAAACTGAAAGTAATTCCAATGTAGCAAATCAAAATCAAGATAATCTAAAGATGTTACTGCTCAGTGCCAGGAGTATAAATTAAAAAAAACTCCACTCCCCAGAAGCTCACTTTACCCTAGAGAATACGGATGTATTTGTGGTCACTGAGACATGGTTTAAAGCTGCAGAGAACATACAGACAGTGGATGGTTATAATGCCTTACACACATTTAGACCAGCTACTACACAGACAGGGAATAAATGTTTAGGTGTTTTGATTTACATTAAATATAAATATACCTCAAGGTGTGAAACAGTACAATGCATTCAAGCTTCTCCATGTTCAAATCTCCATAAGCAAAATCCAATAACATTTCCTTGCAAGATATATGTCCCCCTCTATGACAGAAGAAAAGCATACCATGTATTTAAACTTATTGGAAACAAAAAACATCCAACCCAATATCATATTCATGGGCAACTTTAATTATCCCACTATTAACTGGGAATTATATATGAAACCAAATATGCAGGCACAGAGATTCTTGGATTTCGTAAACACAAACTCACTGGACTAGATTGTCAATACACTAACCAGAGATGCAACCATACTAGATCTATTCCTCACAAATATGAGAGTGCTGCACGCCCACTAGTGTAATGTCTTCTCTGGTATGATCAGACCACAAAGTGGTCTCCTTTGAAGTAAAAATAAAACCTGGAACCCCAGAAAAACCTGGAATATTCAGGAACTAGTCTAAGGCTAACTTCCTACTATTAAGTAATAACCTGGCTAAATTTCAAGCCCCCATAAACCCTGAGAACACTGATTCCTATCCAGAACCGTTCACAGTAACCCTATATAAGCATGTTAATAGCTGCATAGAGACAGCTGTACCCACCAGGAAGAAGTACAGAACTAACTCAAAAAACAATTCACCCCAGTAGAATCACAACATCAGTAGGCTGCATAACAGAAGGAAGACAATAATGGTAAACATTAGGAGGTGCAGCACCCAGCAGGATAAAAGCACCCTCATTAAACTAAACAAACATCTCACAGGATAAATAAAGTTTACCAAAGCCAAATTACAGGTAATTTTGGCCTCCCAGGTGAAGGATAACCATAAGGCATTCTTTAACTATGTCCGAAACCTCAAAAGCAATACACAATTGTATGCAGAGCTCAGTGCAAATGGAACCACCTATACTGAGCCAAAAGATATAGCAAACCTACTGGCTGAGAAATTCAGCTCCAGCTCTGCCCCTCTCTCCTCCTCAACCTTCCCTCAGGAAATACCATCAAATATAACTCTCCCTGTTGTCACTAGGGAACAGGTCTTTAATGCTCTCTCTAAAGCCAAGACTACGGCAACTGCATCAATGGGCCCAGACAATAACGCAGGATGCCTTTTAAGTAGCAAGAAACATGACCTATCAATCCTTCTGGAATTGCTATTTAACTGTACCCTCCAAACAGGCATCATGCCTCGTGAATGGAGAGAAGCAACAGTCATACCTCTGCACAAAGGTGGGCCATATAGAGACCATGGAAACTACAGTCCCATAAGTCTCACTAGCCGTATATGCAAAGTCAAGGAAAGAATTATTATGAAATGTGTCTTTAATGACATAGAAAACCTCCAGACACAGTACCCAACCCAATCTGGTTTCATCAAGGGCAGCTCATGCCTCCCCAACTTAATGGACTTCTTTGAGAAGGTCACCAAAGCAATGTATGAGGGCAAAATGGTTCACACTGCCTACCTTGACCTGGTCAAGGCATTTGACACAGTACCCCACTCAGGCATTTTTGACAAACTTAAGAGGTTAGGCACAAACCCTTATGTCACCCAGTGGATAGCCAGCTGACTCACGGACAGGACCTAGGAAGTTAGAATTGGGGTGCCACCTCTACAAAAAGACAACTCACAAGTGGGGTCTCTCAGGGATTTGTCCTGGAGCTGCTCCTTTTTGGCATTTCCTTATCTGAAGTCAAGGACAATGTCACTGGCCTCGGGCCGACTAAATTTGCAGATGATTGCAAATTACGAGCTATCATTGAATCACCCACTGACAAAAATATTCTCCAAGAAGGACTGACACAGACAAACAAATGGTTCCAGAGCCATGGAAGAAAACTAAATGTCAATAAATGCATAAGAGTATCCTTCAAGAAGTCATCCACCCCTAATAACTATCATATTGGCAGTACACCCCTAAGAGCTGACCCACTAATCATGGACTTGGGACACACATAGACAGTAATCTAGCCTTTGACAATCATGTGTCTACAGTGGTGAATAAATCATTCTATATTGTGCAACTTATAAACAAAGGTATGACATCTCTTTTTAAGGAAGCCATTGTTCCACTGAATTTGACATTCATCAGACATACCATTGAGTACAATGTCCCCTTTGGTATATACTTAACCAGGCATATCCAACAACTGGAACATCCACAGAGGTTCCTCACTAAAAGAATACAGGATGTAAGTAACATGTCCTATGCAGATGGCCTCAAGGGCCTTTCCCTGTATTATGTAACCTAGAGGCTGTTGAGGGGAGATCTATGCCTGGTATACAGGGCATTGTCAGACCCATTCTGATGGACCTCCTGCATATCCACAAAACAAACAGCACTAGAATTACCTGTTCTAAAGACTTAATCCTTGCCTGTGATATAAATAGGACCTGCTGGAGAGACAGGTATGTATCCCAGAGCCTATCCCTTCTCTGGAACAGGCTCACCATCCACGTGAAGTAGAGTTTCTCCCTAACCCAATTCAAGTATAACTTGGACAATGGGATGGGGAATAGGAAATTCATCCCTGGTTTGGCACCTATGTCTCTAATGAGACAGGGGCCCAGTAAATGGTTCATCTCCCAGACCCCTGCTTGTAAATGTTTCACCACCCAATCCCCTGCTTACACTTATCAAAGGTACCAGAATTTGTCAGAGATTTGGGATGCATGGCTTGATTTAAAAAGGTCCTTGTAGCTGTTAGCCTAGTAAATGTCACTCTTCTTATGTATTCAAGTAAGACAATGAGGCTTGGGTGTTCATTTAAGTAGTTTATTTCACACAAACACATCAGGATGGATGACTGGAACATTAAACTTAAACAAACTAACTGACTAGCTTCTACACACACACATGCTTTCACCCTGGCAGTTCACTCAGAATGGCACTCTTGCTTGCATGTGCTCATTACTTATATGCACGTGCCCACTGATTGGAATGATTCTTAAAAGCACATCACACACTCTGATCTACATCCTCCCTCTTTGACTAGTCTGTCTTGCAATGAAAAATGACAATTGACTAGGCATGCAAATTATACAGGCACATATAAACAATAACAATCATGTGCAGGTTGCCGTGTATCTAGGATTAGGTGCTGAGACAGGACCTGACCTTGTAATGTAATAATTAGGACTGGATTTAGCAACAGGGACAGTCAATGTGGAATGTTCTGCTTTAGGATTTTCAGGGATACGTTCAGGAACAGGAAAAGATGACAAAATATTTTCTGAAACAGGAATATTGGACAAATCACTCTAAGAATTATAGTCTAGTCTCCATTACAGATAAAATGCTGTAACACTGGCTCAGACACCAGAAATAAATGTTTCAGATTCAACCTAAATTCCATCCCTTGTAATTTAATGATGTACGATCTTGGTTCTTCACACAAATGTTTCACAAGTCTAATCCAATCAAATCCTTTTGCTGTCTGTATCTTCACTATCTCTCCTTCTTTCAATAGATTCAGAGGTTTGGTGGTTTTGTCATAGTAAGACTTTTGGGACAAACGCTTTTTTAGGAGTTGAGTGTTTAGTGCTTTGTTGTTTTTAGCACATGGAACCAACAAATTCTAACTAATTGGTAGTGTGCTTCTGCTTTGTCTCGATATAATTCTCTAAACATGTGAACCAAGTAAATTATCGCATGGAATGTTTCTGAGATTAAGCAAATTTAGGAAAACATTGGTACTGTCTTGTTTGGACTTGTCTATCAGCTGTTTTGCACTTTGAACTGCACGTTCAGCCAAGCCATTTGATTGCGGGTATTCAGGGCTTCTAGTAACATGAATGAAGTCCCATGTTTCAGCAAATCTTTTGAATTGCTGACTTGTAAACTATAAAATGTCTCTTCAACTTCGTAATGACAATACTGGACTTAAGGTTAGGAAATAGGTCAATCTCGACTCAATTCAAAAAAGAGATTACTAACATGAGGTAATGCTGACCATTCCTTTCGGAAATATCTGTGGCTACTGTCGACTAAGGTAGTTCAGGGATCTGGCTTAAGTGAAGTGCTTCTTTTTGTTGATGCAGTTTAGTACTATTACAAACAGAACAAAAAGAAATTTCCTCCTCAATATCTTTTGACATAGAAGGCCAAAATACTAGACCTCTTACCCTTCTTTTGGTAGAGTCAGTTCCTGGGTGGCCACAATACAAGAATTAATAAACTCTCGTTGTAAGGACTTTGGAACAATCACTTTTGGACTTTTCATGATGATACCATCTTCCATCAAAATCTCGTCTCTGTAAGTAAAATACTGCTGCACATCTACTGGTAAACAATATTGCTTTGGTGGTCATCTTTGACTGATAAAGTGGTTGAGCTTTGGTAGAATTGAATCTGAAGCTGTGTGAGTTCTAAGCTCATCAACATGTGTGGAAGAAAAAAAAATTCACTTCCATGACTTCAAAAATCAGGTTTCTCATTGTCATGCTGTTCAGTGTTTTTTTTTCTAGGTGATCAGGATAAAGTATCAGCAAGATAAAGAAGTTTTCCTTTTGTATAAACAAGATTGAAATTGTACTTTTGACATTTTAACATCATGTGTTGTAATCTCGCAGGACCTGTGCTCATTGGCTTTTTCAAAATAGTTACTAAGAGTTGGTGGTCAGTTTCTATTTGAATAGGTCAGCCATAAATATAATCATGGAACTTCGAACATGCAAGCACAATTGTCAAGAGCTCTTTCTCTATCTGAGCATACTGCATCTTGGTTTGGGTTAGAGTTCTCAATGCATAAGCTACTGGTCTGCCATCTTGAAAAATGACTGCACCAAAACCAAGCTTAGAAGCATCACAAGAAAGAGTCACTGGTTTGAGAACATCATAGTATGTTAAAGTGGGTGGAGTGACGATTTTCTGTTTCAGGACATCAAATGCTCTTTGGTGTTGTTCCAACCAGGACCAGGTTACATCTTTGTGTGTCAGCCCTCTTAGCAGTGCTGAAAGTTGAGCCAAATCTGGAATGAGCTTGCTTAAATAGTTGACTATGCCAAGAAAATGTTGTAAGGCTTGGACATTGCCTGGAGCTGGTATCTCAAGAATTACTGTTTGCTTGGAAGGCTCTGGTTGTAAGCCTGAATTGATAAACAAATGATCCACATAAGTAACTTCTTGTAGCCTGAATTTACATTTCTGAGCATTCAGCTTAAGATTCATTTCACAAGCACGTTCCAGAACTTTCCTGAGGTTTCTATCATGTTTGAGTTAACCATTGTCTCCTACAAGAATATCATCTACTATAATAGCACATGGATAGCCAGAAAAAATTTTGTTCCATCGCATGTTGAAAGACTTCCCGGCAGAATTAATTCCAAATGGCATTCTCAGAAATCTGTTCCTTCCAAATGGTGTACTGAAAGTGCTTAGCAATGAAGATTTTCAATCAAGCAAAATTTACCACAATTAACTTTTTGCATCTAAGACAGAAAAAATAGTGGCATTTGGCATGAGGGCAGCAGTTTCTTTGATTGTATGCACTGGGTGATGAGGTTATTTTAGTGCTTTCTTCAAATCTCTTGGATCTATGCATACTCTATTATCATCTGAGCTTTTCTTATGAGCTACTACCATGGAAGATACCAATTCAGTTGGTTCTGCTACTGAAAAATGACTCCTAGCTGCACCATTCTGTCTAGCTTAACTTTGTCTGTGTTCTGTATATCTACTGGAACTTTCTGTGCTGGTCTAATAACTTGGCTTACTTTGTGGTCTAATTTCATGGAGTACACAACTGGGAGTTTGCCTACTTTTTCTTCAAAAATAGCATACTCATAAAAAAATAGTCTGGGTGAAATTCGAGCTGTTATAATTCAAGCTTACATGATGGACTTCTTTATTAAATGAAAGCAGCCCCATTTTCAAATTGTCCTTGAGGCCTAACAATGATTGCATGTGTCTCTTGACTACGGAAAACTGCAAGTCATAGCTGTTCCTAGCAGGGTAACATGAAAGCACTACTGAGCCTTTGGTTTGAATCTCTTCACAATCATAAGCAATAAGCTTCGCACACTTTGCCACTCTTACTCTAGCAAATGTTTCTGCTGACATAACATTGCTCTTTGAACAAGTATCGACTTTGAGCTCTATGGGTCTCCCATTAATCCAAACAGTATAAAATATTTCATTCTTTGCCCACAAATTTCCGGCATTGACTGTTTCACCAAGCACAGACACACCATCAACATAAAAAGTAAGGACACAGCTTTTTATTTGATCAACTTGCCTCTTTGAATTCTCTTTTTTAATAAAATAATGTGTCCTTTAGATTTATAGACCCTTTTGAAATTATCCCACTTTTTACATGTTTCGTATTGCTGTCCAAAAGCTAAGTATTTCTCACATTTGGGCTCATGAGTACCTCCACAATTATGACAGTTGACTATAATGCTTGCCACAGGTATTGCTGGATCACCCCTGTGCTTTACTGAGTATGCCCTGGGTCTTACTGAAGCTGTTCTGGGTTTCATAGGAACCCCACCCTTAGGTCTGTATCTTTTAACCTTTTGCTGCATACTATCAACATTAGCACTGGAAGAAATTGCAAGCATGCTTTTCTCATTTGTAAGCATATCTGTATGCTTTTCTGTGAGCTTATATGTCTGACAAATCTCTATGGCCTTGTTTAATGTTAAATCACTGTCTCAAACAAAATATTTCTCACTGCATCATCTTTAATACCACACACAAGCCTGACTTTTATCATCTCATCTCTCAGATCACAAAATCTGCACATTTTAGCCTTATTTCTCAAGTCAGTTTTATTGCTGCAAAAGTTTCACAAGGCTTCTGATGTCTTGTGTAAAATAAGTGTATTTCCATTGTAACATTCTCTAGGGGGTTACACATTTCTCTAAATTTATGTTATAAGCACTTAGGGTCTTCCCTTGTTTCAGCCAGTGCCACAATATGCCGTTCTTCCCTCCCCCTGCAAGCACAGCAGGAGCATACAGAAATTAACACTCTCTTTCAATGGCTTCTGAACCAGCTAGATTAAGCAGAATAAATGCTTTGTATGTGCATTTTTTTTCAGAAAAAGCAGCCTGTATGAAAATATCACATTCCTGTTCAAACACTTTCCAGTTTTCTGCAATATTATTATTCAACACAAATGGACTGGGTCTGCGAAATCCTTATGCCATGCCAACAAATTACTCAGACACAGTGCAGACTTGGCTCTTGTAATTACGTATGACCATACACACACACCAGGTACTTGTAATAATATTCAAATGCACAATAATCTCTTTGAAATTACTACTTTGTGAAATAACTGTACTGTAATACTACATACACTTGTCAACACTTTGAACACTTCGGATACTTCAAATAGCTTTAGTTAATGCAAAAAAGTAGGACACTGTAACAAAATATGGTCATTTTCCCTTTTTTATACATTTTATGCAATTTGGAAGTATTCTGAGTGTTTTTCATAAGTATTTCAAATATTTTTATCAATATGTAGCAGTTTCGAACATTTCGTTTAATTAGAAATTTGTTTTTTGAGAGTTCTGAATGCTTTGTTTCATATTTGTTGTGTAAAAATCATTTAAGCAAGCTTTAGTACCTGGAAATTCATGTCTCACCTGTTTGTGAGTTGTTTGAGCTTCAGATGATCCACTCATATATATTCTTCCATTACTAATTGTGCACCTCTTGGTTTTGACTTTAGATCCCATTCTGACACCATGTCGCTCGTCCTGTGTATTCAAATAAGACAATGAGGCTTGGGTGTTTGTTTCAGTAGTTTATTACACACAAACACTTCAGGATGGAAAACTGGAACATTAAACTTAAACAAACAAATTGACTGACTAACTGCGACACACATACGTGCTTTCACTGTGCTGATCATTCATAATGGCACTCTTGCTTGCACATGCTCAGTACTTACATGCATGTGCCCACTGACTGAAAGATTCTTAAAGGTACATCATACACTCTGATCTACAGTAAACACCTATGGACCTATAAATATAGACCTACAGATCTTCTTAATACTGACTATAAAAGTATAGCTAAAATTTGCAGCAATCTGTTATTATCCAAAATAAGTTATCAGTTACACTCACACTAATACGGATGAATACCTGGAAAACAAAAACTGCATGCTACTCAAAATCTATTCATCTATATACAAAGAATAACATAAATAGTATTGTGGGGGGGTGATGGCCTTTTGCTCTTTAGCTGCCCATAAAGCCTTCAGTTCTACTGATATAGGTTATTTGTTTAATTCTTCAAAAATATAACTTAACCATTTCCCTTTTCTATTTGATGGATATTCTTTGTCCTCTACACATTTTATTTAGCTATACATTTCATTTGACCAAGATTCAAAGATATGCAGATGATTTTATGTTAATAATTACAGAGGTCATTTCATAATTTTTTTCAATATACAAAAAAAAAAAAAAACACACTGATTACAATATTCATTTCCTTAGAGAATTTTATCTCATGATTGTTCATCATTTAAATTTAAAATGTCTGGGGTGGATTTATTCAAATGCTCACCCATATATGGCAGAACAACTAAAGCCTACATGTAATAACATGTAAAATATGCTAAAAATTAGGAAAACACTAAATTATATATTGGATGAAATCCATCTTTAAGGGAAAGGGGAGTAGGGACAAATTCAGAATCATATAGATCCCTAAGTCTACTTTCATGTTTTGGAAAATTAATGGAGAAGGTAATATTGGATAAGTTATTGTCAGAAATGGATATGTTGGAACTAGAAACAATATATCAGCATGCATATGTTGAAAATAGATCTATTACTACCTGTAACATGATGTTCTATAACAATATAATAGCAGATATGATTGTAAAAGTGTGCTGTGATGTAATTTATATAGACTTAACTTCTGCATTTGACAGGGTCATACAGAAAACACTGATCAATAAATTAGAACAACCAGGTATTGATGTACATTTGATAAGATGGATAGCTGTATAGCTTACAAATAGAAAATGGCAAGTATCATACAGCAACTGGACAGGTGAAATCCTTGGTTACAGTCAGGGTGTCTCAAAGGGCTCTATCCTAGGCCCTTACTTGTTTAGATTGTATCTTTCTGACCTAACTTTTTCATCTGAGGTGTTCTGCAGTCTATACACAGATGACTTGAAATTAGGTAAACTGATTACATGTGTTACAGATAAGGCATGTCTGCATAATAACTTGACTTAATTGACCATTTGAGCACAGGAGAATGATATGTTGATAAATACATCAAAAAATAAGCATAACAGATTTGAGAGACATAAGCTGAAAGGTGAATATTTAATACAGTGTTCAGTGATTGAAACTGTACACTCATTTAAGGACCTGGGTTTATGGGTAGATTCAGCTATGAGTTTTTCTAATCATATCAACCAATTGGTTAACGATAGTTATAGAACTATAGGTTGTATAAAAAGATTTATAAAGTCTAGGAAATTAAAAATAATGAAGTCATTGTTTGTTAGTAGCATTAGACCCAAAATTGAGTATGGAATAACAATATGGAAACCCTATAAGAAGACAAGCATGAGTAAAATGGAAAAAGTGCAGCAGAAATATACCAAGGGCACTCATAGATGTAAAAATCTAAGTTATTATAAAAGACTAAAATAGCTGAATGTGTACAGTGTCTCTTACAGATATCTAAGAGGAGATCCTATTCAGGTATATAGGGCATTTAGGGACAACTACCTCTGAGAATGTTTGGAGTTATCAAAAATACTAGAGAATCATCAGACAACCTATGAAGAAGATTCTATAGAATGAGAAGTGTTCTAATTGGTTCTCTGACAGAGTAGCTGATGCATGGAACAGACTACCAAATTACATTAAAGTAAGCACTAGTTTAGATATTTTAAGAATAGCCTGGACACATCATGGGAACAAGTGCTTTGGTATATTGGCAAGCTAGAAGGTCATTATGCCTGTGCTTGAAATATTTGTATGGAAAGATATTTTTTATATTTTTAATTAATGTCTTTTTTCACATAACACTATAATTTGCCAGGAAAGATTATTAGAATAGAACTAAAAAAAATTATGTTTTTTTTGGAAAGGCAGTTCCCTAAGAAGTCCCATGGAAGTTTTAGCCCTAACAAAAAATAACTTCAGGTGTAATATTAAAGACCCAGAATTGTCTTTTTTTTTAAACAGTAATAAAAATGGTTAAACTGAATATAATGACCTATGCACAATGTTCAGATTATTAATGCTGTCTGGCAAACATGTTTGTCCATTTGATTTGACACACTCTGTTACACTCACACATCTAATATATATTTACAAAACATTTTATACTTTTTAAGCAAATAGCACCATCTCTTACCCTTTATTCTACAAGTGGACAAAGTTTGAAGCCTTGAGCCTCATTAGCCTGAAATTCAACCTGCTGACAATGGGAGCTCCTCCATAGGAAATCACAGTGAGTTGTGTCGACAGTAATGTCCTTTTTGGGGGAATTTCCCCCTTCTTTGAGTTGGTTTGACTGCGGATTTGGTATATATAAGGGGGTGGAGGCTTGCCCCAACATCAGGCAGTGCAGGGGAGCAACAGTCATTTTGGGGTGTAATTTAATTCAACAATTCCGATCCTTGGTAGAATAATCTTTGTCTACTAATAGTGGAAAGTCTAAGATGAATAAAACAAAATCCATGTCAGTAGAACCAGCAGCAAAGAGTCCAATATTAAGTGTTTTATTAACATCCACTTTTCGTTCAAGAAAACTGAACTTCTTCAGACAAACATCAAAAGGTAACAAATGTAAAAAAGCTCCTTAAATACACAATTAACAACACATGGTACATTTGAATGGACCAACCAACTGGTTAAAACTCGTTGACATCAATATGTGGGAAAAAGCTGATCTCAAAGCTTCTTAAAGTGCTACTACATACAAAAGTCAGATCTTTACAGATTGTGTTTTGAAATCAAACAACTGACCAAAGTAAAATAAAAAAATAAAAAATTATACTATTGATAATTTTTTAATTTTTTTTTTTTTTAATTTTTTTTTTTTTAATTTACTTTGGTCAGTTGTTTGATTTCAAAACACAATCTGTAAAGATCTGACTTTTGTATGTAGTAGCACTTTTTGTCTGAAGAAGTTCAGTTTTCTTGAACGAAAAGTGGATGTTAATAAAACACAATATTGGACTCTTTGCTGCTGGTTCTGCTGATGTGGATTTTGTTTTATTCATCTTAGTTTGTTTCAACTTCTGTTGCTTCAATAGTGGAAAGTCTCTTAACATTTATAAACTTCCTGTGAAATAAATTTCTTTGTCACTCCTGGTTTTCTAGCAGTTTAAAACTCTACCATTTAAGAATATTCAACTAGAAAGTGCTACTTTCATTTCTACAATTTATTATTTAGATAAAGCAAATTTATATGAATCTACAAAGTATTAAGATTTTTTGATTGAGTATATATTTTTTAAATAAATGGTTTCCTATTCTTTTTCATATTCAGAAAGGAAAACAAACTTTATTTTTAGGAAAAATGTTTCTGTCTAAATTATTTAAATTAACTTTTAATGGTAATAACTTATCAACAAACAAATTTATTTCAGAATGGAGAAAATAAATACATCCTAAATGGCAAATTGAAGAATCTTATTAAACTCTAGAAATGTTATAATGTACCCATCAGATATTTCAGAAATTGTGTTATTCAACAGAAGATTGTTTTAAGAGCATTTACATATTCTTCAATAATGGGATGGAAATATACAATGAAACTTTGTTAGCATGGATTTGGTTTCTCTGGTATATGGTTCTCTGCTTGTTAGTCTTCTCTTATATTTTTTTTGGTGGGAAAAAATGCTGAACTAGTTAAAGCCATTATTGGTAAATAAATGTACTGTACACCCTCAATTTAGATTTTATGTAATTTTTAATATTTTCAACTGAATCAGATAAGATAATGCTCTCAACAAGCTTAGTAACAGACATAGTAATTCTAGATGTATGGAACCAACCTGTGGAAATTAGCAATTGTTTCATTAAAAACAGTGGTCTTGCATAATCAGTTTATCTTTTATGAAGAAAATCAGGGTAATTAAGGCTTTTTTGGTGGCTGAAGATGTGGAAGATTTTGCTGAGATTGGGTCAAAGTTGTACTCAATAGAAGCCTGTAAATATAATGCAAAATATGTGATTATAACAAGTAAACTTATCACAAATCAAAAAATAAAGTTGGGCTATTTAGGGGTTCTTATAAAACATTTCTAATAGTCATTTTCTAATGGAGTTGTTCATGTTTTGGAGGCATAAAACATTTTTTGATAGAGATAAGACAAGCCTAGAATCAAATTACAAAATAGGTTTACATCATTGCTTGGCCTCAGTTTCATATCACAGATTACTCTGTCCATGGAGCATCAAAACCTCTGTTTACCTGTTTTTTTTTTTTTTTTTGATGAAAAGTAATAATTCATATCATGCTGTGTTATCCACCATATTACATATGCTGGGGACCTTCAAGAGGCTTTTTTAACTCTAATGTGTCTAATTATAGTAAGTATGGTAGTACATTTTTTATGTAACTGTTTATTTATTTATTTATTTATTTATGTAGGGCCAACAGAAGCATGGTTAATGACAAGTCAGAAAGTACTGGATAGACATCCCTGTCATTTTCTTCTATTTTCTAACAGTTTCTTCCAATGCCCCAACTGCAATATCAGATGTAGCTGGCTACCAGTTTAGAGCAGAATAATGTGACTATACCATCTGAGTCTTCCAGTCTGTCATTCAGAAACAATGAAGATACATATCAGACATAAGCAGTTGGTAATGCATTCAACCATCCATGAGAAGCATCTCTATTCCTATGGCAATACAGCTTTTTGTTATCACATTCACTCCAAACCTAGAACAAAATAAAATTACAACAAGAGACTTGAGTTATATTTTTATAGATTTTTGCAGACCTAGCACAGAAAAGGAAAAGCAATTTGTGAAGTTAATCAAACTGATTTATCCACAGAAGTACACCTCATAGAAAAGTCATAGAATAGTCACTTAGCTTGCAGAAAGTCTGCATCAGCTATATTTATTAAACAGTCCTAGTCTGAAATATTTGTAACTTTCATATTGTTAAAAGATAATTAATGTGTCCTAGAAAATATGCCATGAAAAAGAGCAAAAAGTACACAAAACAGAGCAAAATTAGAAACAAATGTAAAGCAGAAAATGGATGGCTTGAACATAATCTTATTAAATATTTTATTCACATCTGGAACCTTGGATGCATGTCATGGGCTTTTTAGACACACACACGCACGCATGCACACGCACACACACGCACGCACACGCACTCACGCACACACGCGCACACGCACACACACACACACACACACACACACACACACAGACACACACACGCACACACGCACACACACACACACACACACACACACACACACACACACACACACACACACACACACACACTATAGTTTCATACCTCAGTAACACTGCTGTCAGCATCACACTACGCAGCACACCCTAGACTCAGTATACTACTAGAGGACATGTACAGCATGATACTTTGTACCTTGTTGCTTATGTCAGCAGCACTCACTGAGCACATATAGGGCTCAATGCCTCACCAAGGGGCTTTTTAGTTTATTTTATTTGTTTCCATTTATTAACTGGCATAGTCCAGCTGAGCTTGATGATTCAGTGGATTTCCAGGGAGAAAAACATCATGAGATGTAAAAAAATAACTAAAAAGGAGGTAGAATATGATACACACAAAATATGGCAGAGAGAAAAGTAATTTGTGCATACAATATTTTCTACTTTCAAGCTATATATAAAGATCCATGTAAGAGTGTAACCAAGGGAAGTAATTTTATGCACATATAAAAGTTCAATAAAACTGTTCTACACCAGATTTGACTTTCTACCAGCCTATAAAGGCATAGGATAAGTACTTTTGCATTTCTTACTGAGTTACTAAAATAGATCTGCACTTATGTTTCAGCTTTATTTTGATCTAAAACAAAATTGCTTTTCTTAAACTTTAGTGAGACTGCAGGAAGAACTATGCAATTTCTAAGCTTTTTATTGCTAGTGGCACCTTGAATTGTGCTGTCTTTGCTAATGGGCTTATTTGAACTGTATTTATTTTTCAGTTCTTTGCCATTATAAGTTGCTTGCATTTGCACATTACTGCTCATCACACAGTGCTGTTTAACAGTGCACTGTAAGGACACAGGCAAATAGAACATTAACTTTTCCCATATAACTTCACCAATTTTTAGTTTTGAAATAGTAGAGCTTGAAGACCCTCTGGTTTACCTTAAGAGGCATATATATTGCTCTTTCTTTGTTGACTGTGTTTGTTTTAGACAGATGGCACTCCAGAAAATCAGTTCCAACTCCAATGGTACCATTCCCTCTGTAGCTCACATTAATAAACTTCTGGGATCATGGGTTTGCACTTTTCAACTATCTCTGTATCCAGCTTGCTTAAAATAGGTATTCTGAGATAAATGCAGTGATGCCTCATGTTTACTGACAACTACCTAATACATAAAAACTGATACATTGTATGAGAGATGTAGTTATACAATGTTATTGAGAGTAGCTCTCTCACATATAGCCACTACAAATGGCAAACAGATCAGCAACACAAAACATCATACTATATCTATCACACACAATACAGACCAAACACATAGACCTAAATATGCTGGAGCTCTTAAAAGTAATCTACCTAAATTACAAAGGCCTCCTAAATGTAGCCTAAAAAGCAAGTACACTCAGTAACCTCAGAAACACTCAACTCAGGCAACACTTACCACAAAACATGCATCTATACTCACAGTGTCTCAACTCAAAAGCCCACAGAGTAAAACTGCACACAATCGAAAATCCTAGTCTTAGGAGACTCATTAGTGAGACCACTCATACACCACTCATCAGGCTGAAAAAGGAGAGGGTTATGGTCAGTTGCCTCTCAGGGGCCAGGATTTGCATGTACTCAAGTCATTGCACTGCAAGTAGATATGACACAGTCATAGTACACATAGGAGTTATTGACTTGAGACATATCTCCTTGGACTATATGGTGATAGACATGATGGCATTCCCTAAATATATGTCCAACCTTGAGCAGCATTTTACCATCAAAAGGAATGATGCCATAAAACAAACAAAGATTTAATGACATCAGCAATTGATTTCTGGTGTCATTCCAAGGGGGGTCCAAAATGTGTATATATCTGTATCTGTATCTCTCTATATAGTTATATTTATCTATCTATCTATGACTTGTCTTGTCAGCCATATTAAGCCTAGCCAATTTATCCATTTGAGAATCAAACTCTGCATTTTGTGTCTGTAAGGGAAATATCTTAACCATTATGCCAGCATCAACATCTTATCGGATCATCCCTCTTTTAACTATTGCCGTCTCTCTCGATTCAGTCCTGTCTTCTTTGTCACTCATGCTTGACTGTCACAGATCTTCTCTCACACAATCCATCCACTTCTTTGCTGGGTGCCACATTTCCTCTTACTTTTGTCCTGGTCTGTTGCAAATTTTCAACAGATTGTCTTCTGCTTTTCTGCACATGTGCCCAAATCACTGTAATCTGTTCTCACTGATCTTTTCTGCAGTCAGAGCTACTTTGGCTTCTGCTCTCATGTCCTCATTTCTTCTTCTGTCCCAAACTGTGCAACCTACCACCCATCTCAGAAACTTAATTTCCATCACCTCTAGCTTCCTCATCAGCTCTGCCTTCAGTGCCCAGGTTTCTTATATATATAAATATATATATATATATATATATATATATATATATATATATATATATATATATATATATATATATATGTGTGTGTGTGTGTGTGTGTGTGTCTGTATATTTATGGACTTCTTAAATAAAAACTCACTGGACCAATTAATTTGCATCACAACAAGAGACAACAAACTCATAGATATTCTTTTCACTAACATAGGACAGCTTTGTTCATTACCAATTGTAACTTCCAACTGAGTCAAATCAGACCATAAATCAGTCATATTCACTATAAGACTGAAGCCAGAAACATCCTCCAATAACTCTTTATCCATACATTATGCTAACCTTAATCTACTAAAACTGAGTGGCCAAGTGTTGACCTGGCTAAATTCAACATCCCCTGCCCACCTGATGATCCCTTCATGTATGCAGAATCCTTTTTGACCAATTTTTTTGCACATGTAAATAGCTGCATAGATGGATATGTCTCCCTCCAAGTTAAACACAATGTCAAATTTAAAAATAAGCCGCCATGGTAGAATCCAACTCTAAACAATCTCCACAATAAAGGAAAAAATCTCATTGCACATAAACATAAAACAAAATCTAATGGTGTAGTTGCCAAAAATGCTCTGGCTAAAAATTACAAGGAACTCTGGTCACTGATCAAATCAATCAAAGCAAGATATAAGGCAAAAATAGGCAACTGTGCTAAAGACAGCAATAAAGCCTTCTTTAGCTACATTATAAACCTCAGAAACATCGCTTTGGACTGCACAGAGCTAATAGTAAATGACATTACATACTCAGACCAAGAGAGCATAGCCAATTTTGGTAGCAGATAAATTTAACTTTAGCTTCACATTGTCTCCCTCTCACATTGCCAGATCACATGCCCGCATCCACACCCCCCATCTTAAATCCCCCACCTGAAATAGCACCTCCCAGATTACCCTACAGAAGCAATTCAATGTCAGCATCCAAACAGCCTTTATGCCAAATGAATGGAGGATAGCAACAGTCACCTCACTGCACAAAGTTGGGACATGAATGGACCTAGGTAATTACAGACTAATAAGTCTGACCAGCCTAATCTGTAAAGTTATGGAAATGATCATTATGGAATTAATAGAAAGGGTCATAGGCAAACTGCAAACTTTGACCCTAGCATGTCAGCTTTGTCAAGGGCAGATCCTGTCTACTTAACCTGTTTGACTTCTTTGAGAAAGTTGCTGATGCAATGGATGAGGGAAAATCAGTGCACACCATATATTTAGACCTTGCAAACACATTCGATATAATGCCACAAATCAGGTGTAGTTGATATACTCACCCAGTTAACTTTAACTTTCTGTGTAACTCATTGGATAACACACTGGCATATTATTAGAAGCCAAGACATTAGGGTGATATGCTCTACCACCTCCAAAGCACTTGCCACTAGAGTTGCACCCTAAGATTCAGTCCTCTGATGGCTCTTCTTTGGCATTTACTTCTCAGTGACAAAGCTCATGATCAGGGTTTATGGCTGATGAAAGTTTCAGAAGGCAGCAATCTTGGTTCCAACATAAACTCTCCAGAAGAAATCAAGACCCAACAAGACAGCCTTTCCCAAACAAATAGATGGTGTCAAAACAAAGGCATAAAACTAAATTCCAAAGCATGTGTAATAGAATCCTTTGACTAATTTGGTTTTCTTGTACCTATTACATCAACAACACACCCCTGAAAACTGATGGAGTAGTTAGGGACCTGGGAACCTATGCAGGCAAATGAACAGTCTTAAGGTCACCATGCATCCACTACCATAAGAAAGGCCTTCTTCACTGTGTATTAGTAAGGTTATGGCCTCCAGGTCTATGGATGCGATCATTCTTCTGTATTTGAAATTTATTAGGCTGATTTTTTAGTATAATGCATGCCCCTTCAGTATTTACCTGCCCAAGTAATTCACATAATTTGAATGACCACAACACATTGTCACGAAGAAAATCAAGTGCTAAATTATCAAAGCTACAGTGACCGTCTCAAAGCCATGTCCCTCTTTTCAGTTACTGAGGGGTAATCTCTGCCTCATATACAGAGCATCAACTGATGACATCCTGGTAATTCAAAAGTGGCATAATCACTCACACAAGAGATCTTAATCTCTTCTTCAACCTAAATAGAATATGTTGGAGGGATAGATAAGTATCACAGAGAAAACCACTTCTCTGAAATCATCTTGCCCCCCCCCCCCCCATTTAAAGCAAAATACTTGTCTTAATATATTTAAGCATAACCTAGAAGAATGGACGGGAAACCCAAAATCACACCCAGTTTAGCACCTTTTTCCCTTATGGATAGGGGTAACATGTATATGTCTGAGCTTTGAGCTATTTGTACTTAAAATACAAGGGTTCTGGGTTATCCATGCTTATAATACAATGACTGTAAATCTCTTGGGAATGTATGACTAGGCTTCATAAAGCTCCTGATGGACTGATAGAGTAGCAAGTACCTATGAAACTATGAACAAGAATATTTAGATTATGAGACAGTATATGAATGAGGAAGGGCGTTGGAATTTAGTGGGGCAGTTTTTAGGATTGAACAGTATTAGTATTCAAATAATAAACATTTACAAGAGTTTTTCATTAGTAGTTAGAGAAGGATGAGCTAGACAGAGAAGTGAGCAGAGGAGTGCATGTAGTATTTACTTCAAAGATAGAGTGGTAAGCAAGAAATGGGACAATGAGAGTTAATAGGGTGGTAATGTGGAGTGTGAATGAGGACAGAAGTCAAAAATAAGGAGGAGAGAAGATAAGGACAGAGGTGGAAAAGAGGAATGAGGAGCAAAGAGTGGAAAGGTAGGGAGAAACAAAAAGGTAGTAAAGAAAAAGGAAGAGGCACAGTAACTAGTTAGAGGCTGTAGATTACAGCAGTGAGGTAAAGGAAAAATGAGTACTGATTTTTGGGAGATTATAAGTGGAGACACTAAATTAAGAAGTATGTAGAGTGGTCAGATATCAGTCGATGCAATTACAGTTATAAATCCAACTTGTAGTCAGATATTTTTTTACTTACTGAGGACACCCACTGCACACTTCTGGGTGGGACTAAGGTGGATAATGCTGTCTAGGCAGAGACGGGGGAATATTACTGTAGCCTGGTGGAGTTCTGGTCTTCTCTGGGCAGAGAAGATATGGCAAGAAGAGGTGTGCAGCCTGACAGCTTGGAAAGGGCTGCATTCCTTATATGACATGATAGTTGTATTAGAGTAGTGAGGTAATGGGGGGGGGGAGTTGAATGTAGACAACAATAAGTATTAATATTTCCATTGTTTTTTTTCTAAAAGTACCTAGAAATGTGCAGTATTCTTGACATTAGCTAGGAGCAGATCTCATGTGAAAGATCCAATAAAGGAGAAGGTATGTTGTTCAATTGCCTTCTGCCTGGCTGGTGGACTAGAGAATACTGTTACTTAATTTGTTGTGCACCTCGGAGGATAATGGTTCATCTTAAGTGACAACTATGGGGCAAGAAGAGAGCAGCATCCCCAAAACAGTAATTTAAAAATCAGGGTATATAAACATTAATCTGTACACAATGAATGGAAGTGGTAACTAGATGGTTTTCCGGATAGCATCACAATGGTGTTCCCTTTTACATGATAAGAAATGAACTTCAGGATTTCTTTTTCCTGTCTGCTTGAAAGATGCAAATTTACACAAATTAGTTGTAGACATGAACTGAGATTTGAAGGGGTGACATTATAGGCTATTAACTTCTAAGCTTCACTAATAAGAAGATGGGAGATTCTATACAATACTTTTAGTCACTTTATTGCCATATATGCATATTCTACAAGTCTGACAAAGGATACCTTGCTATCAATAGATCTGTTGATCAGCTGATAGTATAGATAGTTGTTCTGGACCCTTAATGCTTATAAGCTGAGCTTTTGTGAATCTTCTAAGCTCCTAACATCATGAAGCAAACTTTAAGAATTAACAGTTACATTAATAAAAGTCACAGTTCCATATCTGGACATCCTTATGTAATTGTTTATTTAATGTATTGGGTGATCTATGTCCTCTTGTAATGATAATATCATCTGTATAATAGTAATATCCATTCCCCATGGAAAATAAACCTTTTATTAAAGTACACAAAACAACTGTCAAGCACTTTCATCCTAAAACATCAGGACTTCTTCGAAGCATTTGAACATCAATTTACACTTGATTAAATAGTAATTTTAAAAGCTGGTCCAACCAATCAAAATACATTATCCCACAATATAAAATTATCTACTATTAAAATACTAAAATGCTAAAGTACACACCCTATCAATCCTAAAACTAAGATTTAACATAAGTCCAAAGTCTTAAATTTTAGAACAGGCATAATTGAACAATAATCATTTGTACCAGAGACAACAGTAGGATTGGTTCTAAGCTGCCAATAAAATTATTTCCTTTCCAACTTATTTCCCAAGCCCTCCCAAATTTCTCTCTTTACAATTTCCAAAATCCCAAAATTGAATTTTTTACAAAGTGTCTGTATAAGGCATTGTTCTAATTCTCCTGCCTAATAGCATACAAGTGCTTAAAAATGTGCTTCCTAAAAGGTCTTTCTGTTGTTCCCATGTAAAAATATTGACATTCCTGGCAAATTGCTATGTATACCAAACCCCTTGACCCACAATTGCCAGTAGCCAAATTCACATGTGCCGGTCATTGACGCACTACAACACATTGTACTTGTAAGATATAACTACAATACCTACAAGCCCCATATCTCACTGTCCCTTTACTCTTCAATCTATGAGGGGTGATCCGGTGTTCTAACAAGTGCATTAAATTAAAAGCAGTTTTGTAAAAAAACAGGATTTATCCCCCAAAATATTACTTAAATCACTATTACCTTTGAACAAAATCCAATTTTTAGTCATAATGTACCTTACTTTACCACTTAACACACTTAATACATCAAAACCATAGAATAAGTAAAGGAACTCTTGTTGTTATCAATCTTATTGTACAGCATTGGAACACCCATTAAGGGCCTGTATTTTGTCCCCCATTCATCTATCACCTGGTCACAGATATTCAGTACTAATGGGGATGGGTTACCTCTATCCATAAACATCTGTGCCAAGTTACTCATTTCTATTTTACAGCTATCTAATTCTGAGCACATCCTAGCAACTCAGATCATCTGACCTCTAACAATATTTTTTTTGGTAAATCTTGGATGTCTACCACTGTAATCCAAGTACTTATTCGTAAAACTAGATTTTCTTAATATTTTAGAACTAAAATATTCTCTTCCAAAATCCTTCATTCAAATTACATCCAAATAATCAATCCTATCACTAGAATTTTTGTATGTGAATTGGAAGTAACTACAAATTCCATAAATTTCTGTACAAATTCTTCCTGCTTTTCAATATTTTTCCACAAAATCAATATATCATCCAAGAAGTCATAAATAACAAAACCAATACTCACTGTATTTACTGACAATTATATATCTCTTCTCCTAAGAATACATAACCAGGTTGGTGAACAATTGCCACACCTCATGTCTGCCTAAAGTATTCTTCATCAAAAATAAAGAAATTATTTTTCAAAATAATTTCCATCAACGCCATTACGAAGTTGATCATAGAACCCCTAAGGGTCGTTAGCTCCAATAGGGCTTCATGAAACAAGGTAATTCCTTCTTCATGTGAAATTTAGGTAAATAAGTCTACTATGTCAATAACAGAAAAACAAGTTATGGGTGTAGAATTCCTGATTAATCTAGACAAAAGAAATCCCAGGAATTTCTCAAAATATAGTCAATAGGTAATAAAGTATTCCTCACCAATCTGTCTATGAAAATACCTACTGAATAAATAGAACTGTTGTGTGATGGTACTATAAGATGGTAAGGGGGGTTCATAATATTTTTTTGGGTTTTCGGTATCCTAAAAACACTTGAAATCACTGGATGATCATTAATCAAAAAATTAAATACTTCTTCACTTATCACACCCTGGTAAGTAGAGTCCTCCAGAAATAACTGAATTTTCATGTGTGCTATACTTATCTTGTTTCTGGACACAACTTCATACTTCTCTTGATCGTGCAACATTGTAAAAATCTGGCAGCTATAATCTGTTTTTTTTTTCCACTATAACCCCCCCCCCCCCCAAGCAGGTTTCATAAATCTTAAATGAGAGTTAGCTCTTAATTTTGACAATAGCAAACTTTCCTCTTTAGACATATTGTAAAACATTTTCTTATGATTTCTATATAATTCAAAGGTCTCCTGAGTGCAAACTCTCTCAAATGTTGCTAGGATGGGGGTGAAGTGGGGGATTAAAGCAATTTTTTTCTCTTAAAACTATTAGTTCTCTCCTTCAGGATACCCCTTCATCTTTAAACATTAACTACAAGTTAAGCTTTCTTGTGAATTTTTTAATTCAGTAAGGGTTTGTGCCACATCCCCTTTTTTGCTGGCACTAATTTAATCCCCTTTTTTAGTAAAGAAAACTAATTTTCATCAACATCTAGGTTTGCATAATTGAAAACATGAAACCCCTGCTAACTCACTAGTTTACCTTCAAATGCTGTTATTATAGAATTGCCACCTTGATTTCCACCTTTTCTATGTGCTGTGACTGTTCTTCCACCATAGGGAACTTTGTCCTTTGTATTTCTGTACTTTTTGACCCAAAGGAAACACTAAAAAATTATTATTCTGTCTATTCTTATTTTGAAGTCTCTCTGACCTTTTCAAAGGTGGATATTCTTACCCATAGGCCTCATGGCTTGTGACAATATAAGCAGGGTTCCTATACCTTCCTGATCTGTCCCCATTTTTACTAAACACTCTATCCCTATTACTGGTAGCTATTTCCTCATCTTCCCTTTCATAGGATTTCGGAAAGAGGTATGCTACATTGTTTTGGTATTCTTGTACATCTCTAAATAGTTTTTTATATTTTCACTTAAAATTTAGCTCCACCTGTTGCTCCACTTTTTCAAAAATAGTATCATATTTAACAGTTAGTGTACTAAACTGTATATCATTAATCACAACTTCATTCAGTTTTTCTAATTCAACCATTAGTTAATTTATCTTTTTTGTATTTATTTTAATAATAAATTGCATTAATTAATCTATAACCATAAGTTCATTTATCTTTTTAGTATTCAATTTAATAATAAATTGCATTAATTAATCTAATAATTCATCACATTCTTGTTGCCCCTTTACTAGTCCATTGGGAAATGTATACATTCTAAGTCCTCTCGGTACACAACTGCTCTTAATACTCTCAGTTAAATACACATTGTCACACTGAATGATACATACCTTCACCAATATTGTTTCAACGCCATTCATCTTTTTCTATAAATCTTTTGTATCCTGCGACTGAGCGTTTGTGTTAAAAGCAAACTCCATACTTGCCCAGTCCAAAAACTTATTAGAATGCTGTGTTTGTTGTATATCCTCACAAGTTTTTTGACCAAAAGGGATAGAGTCTTGTGTTGAACTACCTGTTCTAGGAACCGCAAAACCTGGAAGCATCCCGTCTTTTAATTTCTCTGTTGTCATCCTATTTGCTCTCTCAAATCCATTGGCAAGGGATACTGGGACTTGTAGTCTCTCTACCTTATGCTGTAACTGAGAGAGCGGTTGCATTAAAATCATAACTAGCTGGGTTAAATTCCCTCCATTCTGAGTTGAAATCTTAAAATCTGGGAAGTCTGGAGCAGCATTACCCTCTACTAGTAAAGAACATGCACCAAACTCCATATCCTGGTTGCTCCTTTCGTTCTTTTAATAAAATTTAATGGGGGAACAATGTCTATTACCAACACAGCAGTTGTAGCACCACACACTGAAATGTAACCAAATAAAAACAAACCAGTGTGTATCCAAGCAACCACAAAGAAACACCACTAACCAAAAATGTCCTTGAGCTGCTATCAGCTGTAAATAATGATCCTAGAAGCAGCCACAAGAAGTAAACTTTTTATTAAAGCATACAAAACAATGATCATGAACATTTGTCCTAAAACATTAGAACTTCTTCAGATGCATTTGAGCATCAACCCAATGGAGATGGTACCATGGTGGGGAAACGAGGAACCCACAGATGTGGAAGATGTTTCCAATGTACCTTTCTGGATAATATGGATATGTCATACCTCCCCAGCTGGGTCCTGAAATTAAGGGCATTAGGCTACTGTACTTACTTCAAAAAAGGAGTGGTTTATCTTGCCTACTGCAAAGGCTGCTGGGCCTTTTATGTGGGTAAAACCAAGAGAAATCTGAGGTCCAGAATATATGAACACATGTATGACATTAGCCGAAGAAAATATACAAATGCCTTGTTTAGGCATGTTCTCCAATGTAGTGGATTTGATTTTAAATTTTGGGTCCTTGAGTGTGTAAAACATGATGATAGGGGTGGTGACTGGGAAGCCAGGCTTGAATTTAGGGAACTGATGTGGCAATTACGCCTGGGCGCCTGTTTTTACCCAGGACTTAATGATCAAATATCTATTGTATCAGCCCTTAAACTGAGTGCAGTCAAACTGAAGTGTCTTATATATATATATTTTTTTTACCAACATTTACTGCAATATTGGTTGTTTCATTATGTGCATATTTTTTAAAATGTTTTTGTACAAGATTTTATCTTATTTCACTGTTTTATTTGTGTAATTGATTGATAAGATTTGGAACCAATGAATGCGCTTGATTGACTAAATGTATAGGAAATAGATTTTTTTGATTCTGATGAAGTTTCCTGTTTTGGAGATGAAAGGGTTAAATCTTACTCTATCCTTTGGTTATAAAGAAGTGGAATTATATTCTGGTGTTTTGTTTATTGTGGAAGGACAGCCTTTACTGGTACCTATATTCTGAAGGACTTTGAATTTTAAAAGCTGCTCCAACCAATCAAAATACATAATCCACAATATAAAATTATCTACTAATAAAATACTGAGATGCTAAAATACACACCTTATCAATCCTAAAACTAAGATTTAACATAAATCCAAAGTCTTAAAGTTTAAAACAGGCATAAGTGAACAGTAATCATTTATACCAGGGACAGCTGTAGCATTGGTTCTAAGCAACCAATAAAATTCTTTCTTTTCCAACCCCCCCCCCCCCAGAATTTCTCTCTCTACAATTTCCAAAGTCTTAAAATTGAATTTTTTACAAGAGGGCCAATGTGTTGTAGTGGGTCAACCACCAGTACAAGTGAAATTGGCTTCTGGCAATTTTGCATCAAGGGGATTTGTATACAGAGTGATTTGCCAGGAATGTCAATATTTTTACGTGGGAAAAACAGAAAGACCCAGACCTTGCCCTGAGTAGCATCCTGCCATCACCCAGAATGATACCACAGTACAGGGACAAAATGATTGACTTCAACAATTGGCTAAGCTTCTGGTGTCATTCTAAGGAGATCCAGTATCTGTCTGCCAGAGATGGCTTGCAGCTGTTGCCCTTGGGATTCTGAATGCTGGCTAAGGTTGTTGCCACCCCATATAGTTTCTTTTTAGGCAAGATTCAAATGACAAATTCACTGCTGTAACAGGTACAAGTAAGCAAAATCTGAGGGTAATGCTACTCAATGCTAGAAGTCTAAACCTCAAAATGTACTCACTCGAGGCACTCCTTAAAATGGAGAACATCGACATCTGTGTAGTGACTGAGACCTGGTTCAAGGCTCCGGAGAGTATCCCTGCATTACCAGGCTATAATTCATACCACACCTTTCGGCCACCTAACTTGGACCGAAGCACTAAAGGTGGAGACGTGTCCATATTCATTAAGGATATCCACACCTCCAGGTAGTTGCTCAGCATAATGCATCTGAGATTATCTAAGTGCAACTAACTCTGGGCAAGACTGCAATGCAAATTGTAGCTTGCTACAGATCCCCCACCATGTTCCAGGATTCCCACTCCTCATTTCTTGATACACTGGAAAATATTAGGGTACAACTTAACACCCTAATAATGGGCGATTTAAACTACCCCACCATTAACTGGAAAAACTACTCATGTACCAACTCTTGTGCTCAACGTTTTCTGGAATTCATAAATTCCAATGCCTTGGATCAACTTATCCACACCCCTACCAGGGACAGCAGTATCCTAGACCTGGTCATTACCAACATGGGCAACCAGTGTTCCACACCAGAGGTCAATTCCTCGTTGGTCAGATCTGACCACAAGCAAATCACCCTAGACATCCACATCCTAGCCCCACCCCCCATTAGGGAAACCACTGTAAAACATTTCTCCAAAGCCAACTTCACACTTCTTAAGACAGAAGTGGCAAACTTCACAACTCCTATGCTGATGGACAATAGAGATACGACTGCTGAATCCTATACAATTGCACTTTATAAGTACTTGCATGAGTGTGTGGACTGTGCAATCCCTAACAGAATCAAGATGCTAGCTTCCAAAAAAAGAAAGCCAATCTGGTGGCCCCCTGCTATAAACAAACTCTACAACAGTAGAAAGAAACTGTTGCAAAAAAGAGTAAAATTCCATGAGTGGAGGAACTCCATGGTCAGCCTCAGTAAAAAGCTGAGATCCCTCATAAAATCCTCCAAAGCTAGTTAAGAAAATAAAATCATCACTGATTCTAATACAACCACAAAGCATTCTAAAGCTATGTCAAGAATCTCAATGGCAACACTCAGATCTGCTCTGAGTTACAGCACAATGGCACTAAATATACAGAACCAACTGATATTGCCAACATCCTGGCAGATAGGTTCAGTGCAAACTTTACCCCTCTCTCTTCCACTAAAGGGCCCATTTCTATACCGGAAGAATGCAAATTACCTGTAATCACATCTGCACAGGTAAAAAACACACTCTCCAAAGCCAAGAACACAGCATCCATGGGACCTGACAACATCCCAAGCTGTGTTTTACATGAACTACAGAATGAACACGTACCCCACCTAAGTACCTTGTTCAATCATAGCCTCACCTCAGGCTTTGTGCCAACTGAATGGTGCACAGCTACAGTTATCCCACTCCACAAAGGGGGATCCACCACGAACCTCAGGAACTACTGCCCCATTAGCCTGTCAAGCCTGGTCTGCAAGTCTATGGAGCGTATCATCATGGAACTTATAAACAATGACATTGGTAATCTCCAAACTCTGGACCCTACCCAGTTCGGGTTTGTAAAATGCAGATCATGTCTCCTAAACCTGATATACTTCTTTGAAATGGTCACCAAAGCTGTAGATGAGGGTAAGGTGGTACACACAGCCTATCTAGATCTTGCCAAGGCTTTTGACACCATCCCCCACTCTGAAATTATAGACAAACTCACTAAACTAGGTATAAATCCCTATGTCACAAGATGGGTTGCCAACTGGCTCACTGACCAAACCCACACTGTGAAAGTAGCAGACTCTAAATCCAACGTCAGACCAGTGACCAGTGGAGTACCACAGGGTTCAGTCCTAGGTCCTCTCCTGTTTAGTATCTATTTCTCGGAAGTACAAGCTAACACAGAAGGTCTTTGGCTAACAAAGTTCCCAGATGACTGCAAACTAGGAGCCTTAATCAAATCTCCTAATGATGTGGACATCCTACAAAAGGGCCTCACTGAGACAGATGCCTGGTGTCAAAGCCATGGCCTCAAACTCAATGCGAAAAAATGCATTGTCATCCCTTTTGATAAAAACTCTGTACCCATGAACTACCACATAGGCGGTAGTCTACTTAACACCGAAAATGTGATAAGAGACCTTGGGACACAGGTGGACAGTAGTCTCTCCTTTGACAATCACATCATCACAGTAGTCAGCAAATCCTTCTACGTGGCACACCTCATCACAAAAGGTTTCTCATCCAAGAAAAAAGAGGCCATTGTTCCCCTCTACTCATCACTCCTTAGACCCATTATAGAGTACAATGCCCCTTTTAGTATGTATCTCACAAGACATCTACAACAACTGGAAAGGCCACAGAAATACCTCACAAAGAGGATTACCAGCCTCAAACAGATGCCCTATGCAGACCGTCTCAAAAAACTTCAGCTTTACTCTGTCGCATATCACCTACTCAGAGGCGATCTCTGCCTAACATACAAAGCTATGTCAAACCCAGAGCTGTTGGACATGCTCTATGTAAAGAAATCCCAATCCCTCCGAGCTACATGCTCTAGGGACCTAAACCTTGTCACCACAATAAACAGAACATGCTGGAGGGTTAGATTCCTATCTCAGAGACTTCCCATACTCTGGAACAAATTACCTATCTATATCAAACAAAGTTCCTCATTAGCACTCTTCAAGAAAAATCTTGATGATTGGATGGGAGATAGGAAATTCACCCCGGGCATCACTTCTGTGGCTTTGCTTGACAGAGGCACAGGAAAATAATTTTCTTTGGTGGCAAAAGCCAGGGTACCATTTGGCTAGGCTTATATAGGCCCTAGGGCCAATAGCCTAGTACCTACCTATGAACCTATAAGAACTTTTAGGAAGTCAGTTTATGAGCACTTGTACACTATTAGGCAGGAGAATGAGAACAATGCCCTATACAGGCACTTAAAAATAGCCCCTCTTGTAAAAAATTCTATTTTGTGATTTTAGAAATCATAGAGATAGAAATTTGGGGGGGAGTTGGGAAAATAAGTTGTAAAGAAAGGAATTTTATTGGCAGCTTAGACCAATGCTACTGTTGTCTCTGGTATAAATGATTACTTTTCACTTATGCCTGTTCTAAAATGTACGACTTTGTATTTATGTTAAATCTTGGTTTTAGGATTGATATGGTGTATATTTTACCATTTTAGTATTTTATTAGTAGATAATTTTATAATGTGGATTATGTATTTTGATTGGTTGGACCAGCTTTTAAAATTACTATTTATTTTATAATGTGGATTATGTATTTTGATTGGTTGGACCAGCTTTTAAAATTACTATTTAATCAAGTGTAAATTTATGTTCAAACAGTTCTGAAGAAGTCCTGATGTTTTAGACTGAAAGTGCTTGACCGTTGTTTTGTGCGCTTTAATAAAAGTTTATTTTCCGTGGCTGCTTTCAGGATCATTATTTACAGCTGACAGCACCTCGAGAATGTTTTTGGTTAGTGGTGTTTCTTTGTGATCACTCAGATACACACTGGTTTGTTTTTATTTGGTTACATTTTAGTGTGTGGTGCTACAACTGCTGTGTTGGTAACAGACATTGTTCCCCCATTTGATTTTATTAAAAGAACAAAAGAGGCAACCAGGATATGGAGTTTGGTGCACGTTCTTTACCAGTCGAGCGTAATGCTGGTCCATAGTCCCTAGATTTTGAGATTTCAACTCAGAATGAAGAAAATTAAACCCAGCTAGTTATGATTTTAATACAATGAGTCTATCAGTTACAGCAAACATAAAGAGAGACTACAAGTCCCAGTATCTTTTCCCAATGGATTTGAGAGAGTGAATAGGATGGCACCAGAGAAATTAGACAGAATGCTTTCAGGTTTTGTGGTTCATGGAACAGGTAGTTCATCACAAGACTCTATCCCTTGTGGGCAACAAATCGAGAAAATTTAACCCAGCTAGTTATGATTTTAATACAATGAGTCTATCGGTTACAGCAAACATAAAGAGAGACTACAAGTCCCAGTATCTCTTCCCAATGGATTTGAGAGAGCGAATAGGATGGCACCAGAGAAATTAGACAGAATGCTTTCAGGTTTTGTGGTTCATGGAACAGGTAGTTCAACGCAAGACTCTATCCCTTGTGGGCAACAAATTGGTAGTGATATACAACAAACAGAATGTTCTAATAAATTTCGGGACTGGACAAATATAGAGTTTGCTTTTAAACCAAATGCCTAGTTGCAGGATACTAAAGATTTACATAAAAACATGAATGACTTTGAAACAATGTTGGTAAAGGTACATATCCTTCAGTGTGATAATGCATATTTAACTGATAGTATTAAGAACAGCCATGTCAGAAAAGGACTTAGAATGTATAAATTTCCCAATGGACTGGTAAAGAGGCAACATAATATGATGAATTATTGGAAATGTTTGACAGTCATAGAATAGAATTAATGCAATTTATTATTAAATTGAATACAAAAAAGATAACTGAACTTATGGTTGAATTAAAAAGATTGAATGAAGTTGTGATTAATAATATACAGTTTAGTATGCTAACTATTAAATATGATTCTATTTTTGAAAAAGTAGAACAATAGGTGGAGCTAAATTTTAAGTGAAAATATAAAAAACTATTAAGAGATGAACAGGAATACTGGGACTAGGTAGCATACCCCTTTCCAAAATCCTATGAAAAGGAAGATGAGGAAATAGCTACCAGTAATAGGGATAGAGTGTTTAGTAAAAATGGGGACAGATCAGGAAGGTATAGGAACCCTGCTTATATTGTCACAAGCCATGAGGCCTATGGGCAAGAATATCCACCTTTGAAAAGGTAGAGAGACTTCAAAATAAGAATAGACATAATAATATTTTTTAGTGTTTCCCTTGGGTCAAAAAGTACAGAAATACAAAGGACAAAGTTCCCTATGGTGGAAGAACAGTCACAGCACATAGAAAAGGTGGAAATCAAGGTGGCAATTCTATAATAACAGCATTTGAAGGTAAACTAGTGAGTTAGCAGGGGTTTCATATTTTCAGTTATGTAAACCTAGATGCTGATGAAAATTACTTTTCTTTACTAAAAAAGGGGATTAAATTAGTGCCAGCAAAAAAGGGGATGTGGCACAAACCCTTACTGAATGTAAAAAATTCACAAGAAAGCTTAACTTGTAGTTAATGTTTAAAGATGAAGGGGTATCCTGAAGGAGAGAACTAATAGTTTTAAGAGAAAAAAATTGCTTTAATCCCCCACTTCACCCCCATCCTAGCAACAGTTGAGAGAGTTTGCACTCAGGAGACCTCTGAATTATATAGAAATCATAAGAAAATGTTTTACAATATGTCTAAAGAGGAAAGTTTACTGTTGTCAAAATTAAGAGCTAACTCTCATTTAAGATTTATGAAACCTGATAGGGGGGGTTATAGTGGAAAAAAAACGATTATAGCTGCCATATTTTAACAATGTTGCATGATCAAGAGAAGTATGAATTTGTGTCCAGAAATGAGATAAGTATAGCACACATGAAAATTCAGTTATTTCTGGAGGACTCCACTTACCAGGGTGTGATAAGTGAAGAAGTATTTAATTTTTTGATTAATGATCATCCAGTCATTCCAACTCATTTTGGGATACCGAAAACCAATAAGAATATTTTGAACCCCCACCCCCTTACCGTCTTATAGTAGCATCACACAACAGTTCTTATTCTTTAGGTATTTTCATAGACAGATTGGTGAGGAATACTTTATTATCTATTGACTATATTTTGAGAGATTCCTGGGATTTTTTGTCTGGGATTAAGCAGGGATTCTGCACCTATACTTGTTGCCTTTCTACTATTGACATAGTAGACTTGTTTGCCTCCATTCCACATGAAGAGGAAATGGCCTTGTTTCATGAAGCCCTATTGGAGTGAACGACCCTTCGGGGTTTTATTATCAACTTCATAATAGAGTTGATGGAAATTATTTTGAAAAATAATTTCATTATTTTTGAAGGGGAGTACTTTAGGCAGACACGAGGTGTGGACATGGGTGCAGGCTGTGCACCATTGTTCGCCAACCCGGTTGGTTATGTATTCTTTGGAGAAGAGATGTATAATTGAGAGTAATTACAGTGAGCATTGGTTTTGTTATTTAAGGTTCTTGGGTGACATATTGATTTTGTGGCAAAATATTGAAAAGCAGGAAAAATGTGTACAGTATATTAATGGAATTTGTAGTTACTTCCAATTCACATACAGACATTCCAGTGACAGGTTTAATTATTTGGATATAATATGAATGAAGGATTTTGGAAGATAATGTTTTAAGTTCTAAAATATATAGAAAACCTAGTTTTCCAAATAACTATTTTGATTACAGTAGTTGTCATCCAAGATTTACCAAGAAAAATATTGAAAAGCAGGAAGAATGTGTACTGAATATTAATGGAATTTGTAGTTACTTCCAATTCACATACTGATATTCCAGTGATAGGGTTGATTATTTGGATGCAACTTTAATGAAGGATTTTGGAAGAGAATGGTTTATTTCTAAAATATGTAGTAAACCTACTTTTTCGAATAACTACTTGGATTGCAGTAGTAGTCATTCAAGATTTACCAAGAAAAATATTGTTAGCGGTCAGGTGATCTGAGTTGCTAGGATGTGCTCAGAATTAGATAGCTGTAAAATGGAAATGAGTAACCTGGCACAGATGTTTATGGATAGAGGTTACCCATCACATTAGTACTAAATATTTGTGACCAAGTGATGGATGTGGGGACAAAATACAGGTCCTTATTGGGTGTTCCAATGGTATACAATAAGACTGATGACAAGAAGAGTTGCTTTACTAATGCTATGGTTTTGATGTATGTAGAGTTAAGTGGTAATATAAGAGGCATTATGACTAAAATTTGGATTTTCTTCAAAAGTAATTGTGATTTAAGTGATATTTTGGGGGAATAAACCCTGGTTTGTTTATAAAACTGCTTTTAATTTAAAGTACTTGTTAGAACAGCTGATTACCCCATAGATTGAAGAGAAAAGGGACAGTGAGGTGTGGGGCTTGTAGGTATTGTAGATATATCTTACAAGTACAATGTATTGCAGTGGGTCAACCACCAGTACATGTGAAACTGACTACTGGCAATTGTGGGTTGAGGAGATTGGTATACATAGCGATTTGCCAGGAATGTCAATATTTTTATATGGGAAAAACAGAAAGAACTTTTAGGAAGTCAATTTATGAGCACTTGTACACTAATAGGCAGGAGAATGAGAACAATGCCCTATACAGACACTTAAAAAATAGCCCATCTTGTAAAAAATTCAATTTTGGAATTTTGGAAATTCTAGAGAGAGAATTTCTGGGGGGGGGGATAAGTTGGCAAGGAAAAAAAAATATATTGGCAGCTTAGAACCAATGCTGCTGTTGTCCCTGGTATAAATGATTACTGTTTACTTATGCCTGTTCTAAAATTTAAGACTTTGGATTTATTCAATTTATGTTACATCTTCATTTTAGGATAGCTAGGGTATGTATTTTAGTATTTTATTAGTAGATAATTTTATATTGTGGATTATGTATTTTGATTGATTGGACCAGCTTTTAAAATTATTATTTAATCAAGTGTAAATTGATGTGCAAGCACTTCTGAAGTCCTGATGTTTTAGGAAGAAAACGCTTAACCGTTGTTTTGTGTGCTTTAATAAAAGGTTTATTTTATGTGGTTGCTTCCAGGATCATTTACAGCTAACAGCTCCTCGAGGATGTTTTTGGTTACTGGTGTTTCTTTGTGGTTGCTGGGATATACACTGGTTTGTTTTTATTTTACTAGATCATACCTGCTTGACACACAGATTCAGTAAGCTTGATCATGTCTCACTTCATATAGTCAGGGGTGGTATGTCTCAGGTGATTAACACCCACATGGACTATGACGGAGTCATACTGGTTCCTGTGGTTCAGTGACCTGTGTGTCTGTGTGACTTTAGCCCCAGAAAGGTAGCTAACTGTGACTCTCTCCTCACTCAGGCTGGTGAGGGGGACATCAGTGTGCCTCACTATAGAATCACCAATGACCAGGAAATTTGGCTGTGTGTGCTTTTTTTTTTTTTTTGCTTTAAGGGCTTAGCAGTGGAGGCATTGGATACAGTGTTACTATGTGTAGCTGTGGGTGGTGTTTTAACAGAGTGTTTATATGATGGCTGAGTACCCTCTCTGTGATTATACTGTGCAGGACATCTTAGTGTTTTAGAAAGGTCACTTGTCATTGTCTCAGCATAAGTAGTTTTATGTGTAGGGTCTTTACCCTGTGCAAAAGGCATGGTGCAAGTTTCACTGACAACCTTTATAGGATTAGTTTTGGTTGTATAAGAGAGTTTTGCATCCAGCATTGCAGTGTATTCATACCTCTCGCATACAGTATCTGTTTTATTGAGAATAAGTTGGTTGTCGGTGTACATGAGGCAATTGTACAATGCCTCAGAATAGAATACCCATCTCAACCAGACTGGACACAGAGAGAGTGTGGAAGTCCATATCCACGGACACTGATCTACTAGAGAGGAGTGAAGAAAAGTTAAATATTAAACAAGTCAATAAGACAAGCAACTTGATGAGCAATGCTCAGTTATGAGAAAACTAGATGCTGTAGTAATTAAAAAAAAATCTGTTTAGATGGTAATGGAATAAGAATGCAGACCACAGACCAGAGCAAAGTTACTTAGATAAACAAGCACAATGAGTCTTCAAGCAGTAATTCCCAGTTTAGAAGAATGTAAGCTACCTCTCTTGCCACAAGGGTGTAGACAGCAAACGCTCCTTATGTAAGATATCTAGTTTGAAGCCGAAGTGCTTAAATCAAAACTAAAAGGCTTAGGATAACAGTTACAATGTAATCAGGTTACTAACAAGCAGTAATAAAAGCAGCAGATTAAATGCAACTGAAAACTTTAAGAACATACAGCAAAAAGCAAAGTAAAGTAATAAAGTAGGAAGAAGCACAGATGCAGTAAAAGCAGCTGAATAAAGTGCAATTTTTTAAAAGTAAGTGGGAAGGGAGGAAACAAAAGATAATTCAAGTTTAAGAGACAAAGTGGGTGGAACTTCCTAGATGATCTCTCAGTACTCAGTAGAACAAGTTGATGAAGTGGGACTGGGATGAGTGTCCAAAATCAGATCTATAGTATGTGTGGGCATCTCAAAAGCCACCAAGTTTCACCATCTGCAAAGGAGTTCTTTTTAACTTTTAGAGTTCTAGGAGGCCTTTGCTAGGGTCAGCTAGAAAAGTTAAAAAGAATTCCTTTGCAGATGGTGAAACTTGGTGGCTTTTGAGATGCCCACCCATACTATAGATCTGATTTTGGACACTCCTCCCAGTCCCACAATAGAAGTAATCAAACCTTAAATGAAAAACTTCAGTTCAAAATCAAATGCAGACAGATATCACCAATAGTCAGGCAGAGAACAGCAAGTCGAACAAGCACTACTGCTAAATTCTAATATTTTCTCTGAGATCATCTTTTTCTGGAATGTTGGCTATAAGACACAAGTTTTCAGTTAGAAGTTAGTCAGTGAGGGGGTGTGGCCAGGATGAGCCTTGAGTAGCAGCACTTTCTTTCAGCTCTGCCTTATCAAAACTTTTATGACAGGAAAATTTTATTATATCTACCTAAATAAATGTTTTTATATATCTGGATTCACCTAATAGTCTATTTAGATAGTATCTTAATATTTTTTTAATTTTTTATTTTTTTCCTGTCAAAATATAAGAGATAAACTTGTGGCACCAGACTTCAGTATGAGCTTTACAAACTCTTCTCACCAGGATACAACAATAAAAAGGAGCTCCAATCTTTACTATCCACCATCCAAGAACTATCAACAAAAATAGACAGAATGGACCTGAAGCTAGATAATTTTAAGGAAAAATGTTCTCAGCAAATGGAGACTTTACATCAAGATCTAAAACAGTAAAAATAACAAATTACAGGTATAGAAACATCATTAAATGACATGAACTGTAGAATTCAAGAAAATGTACACAATTTACAATTTCTTTTAAAACAAAACTTCCTTCTGCAAACAAAAATTGATAATCTAGAGAACAGATCACAAAGAAACAACATAAGGATCTTTGGGCTACCGGACAATATTTAAGAAAATAACATGGAGACATTTTAACCTCATGATTACCTGAGATTTTACAACTTCCTGAAGCCCTTTCTTTTGGTATTGAAAGGGCTCACAGATCCTTGATCCCATCTAAAATAGTAAAAGTAATTCTACAAAATCTGTAATAGTCAAATTTTTATCTTCACATGATAAGGAAATTGTATTAAAGTCAGCATGGTCCAATTCACCAATTAAATTCAAAGAAAACATAATACATTTTGATAATGACTATTCTTCTTCTGTAATTGCCGAAAGGAAACTATTTTTGCCATTGCTTAAAGAACTTAAAAAAGCACAAATAAAAACACACTTGCTTTTCCCAGCAAGGCTAAAAATTTTCCTTTTGGATGGTCCGAAAGTATTTGAAGAATTAGATACAGCTATTACATTTATCAAAACAAATAAAATACTGGAAAAGATATATGAAATGGATTGGGCTACCTCTAGTCTTAAAAGATTTGCAGAAAATAGGTCCTGGAAAATGCTTGAACACAAAAAGAAGCTAAAAAAATGACTTGAATTGGATTATTATATCCTTGTTTTTTCACACATAAATAATTATTTTTTTTATGACACAGAAGACTAGTGAGATAAAAACTGTTCAACAGGTGAGTGTTGATGTTATTTTTTCATAATGTTTCTGTTTTGTGTTAGTTATTAATTAATCTACATTATTTATTTCTTTTGTTGTTAACATCTTACTCTATTTCATATATTTATTAATAATATTTAGTTTATTCCTTCTTTATAAATTTCAGAATATAAGGTATAATTAATTCTCTGTAAGAGCAAGATTTGCTAATATACTGTCTAGCTATTGATAGTTTATTTGTTGTGCTTTGTTGCTTTTTCTGCTGTTGACTTTGGCATTAATGCTTAAATAATATAAAGCTTATAGCCACTATAAACATATTTATTGAATTAGTTAGCTATTTAATCTACTGGTTATAGTATTTGGGATAAAGAGATTTCTCTCATAGAGATTTAAACTTTGCTATTGTTCCGGTCTGCTTGAACTGTTTTTTTGGTTTGGTGCATGGCTTTCTTGTCTCGTAGCTTTTTATGGCAGTGAGGAGTTTGTGGTGGTTTGGTAGGTGATATAGTGCTTTGGTTATTAAATAATGTGTTTTGCTCTTGCTGTTTTTTTTTTTAGTTGGTATATCTATGGAATGGTCGAAGTATTATTCATTTGATTTTTCGTTTGATTATGGGTTTTCTGTGGGGGAATTGTGTCTTGATGCCACTAGTTTGTTTATTGTGTCGAAGGTATGCTTCTATCGTTTTATTTTTTGGATGGTGGCTTGGCAGTGAGTCAGGCTTGAGCAATTTTCTCACTTAAAGCTATTGTTAATGCTCCATATGTATTTGGGATGTCTTGTCCACATTGCGAGGCACCCTAAATCTTCAATTATTGTCAAAACAGCTTACCGTTTCCCTCTGGAACTCCTAGAACCTTTTTTTAAGAGCAGTGGCTCGGCGATCTGTTTCTTCAGTATCTAGGAGTCTTCTCATTGCCGTGTGATGTCATCAGCAGCTCGACGATGTTACGGAAATTTATGTTTCTTAAGCATTTCTTCATTTAGTTGTCAGGGAAATGGAATAAGCTCTTATTGGAGCAGCAAGAAGAATGCATTGACTGTAAGATATCTCAAAAGCCAGTTTTTATTGTTTTCTTTTACTTAAATGTGATTGAAGCTGTTGTATAAGCTTTACTATTATCAGTAGCTTTAAAATTATATTAGACAATGCACGGACTAGGTCACACTCATGCTGGTAACTGTGCTATGAAAGAAAATAGATGTATTGCCTGATTTCAGTAGTTCTTTTAACTTTTAGGTATTTCTTTTTATTATGCTGAAAATTGCATACTTATGAATAATTATTGATTAGTATACTGTTACTGTTTAGTGTCCATTTAGTACATTGATCACTGTCCATTCGGGTCTATATCACAAAATCAAACTTCCAAAATGTCAAACACCATAAGTTCAAACTTGGAAGATCGAATTCGGATAACATAGAAACTTCAAAACAGCAAATTTTTCCCAGGGAAAAAAATTCACTGTTCCAAAAAACACACACATAACACAATCACACCAAACAGCTTCAAAACCTACACTAAACCAAACATACACCACTATCTATGCACTATCCTTAACCCAGCCCTAACCCTAAATTCTGTCACTACCTCCCACTTACCTGACCTGTGCCCTAACCCTAAAGTCCATCACTATTGCACACTTACCTGACCTGCACCCTAACCCTAAAGTCCGTCACTATTGCACACTTACCTGACCCACTCCCTAACCCTAAAGTCCATCACTATCGCACACTTACCTGACCTGCACCCTAACCCTAATGTCCTTCACTACTCATTCATACACTTACCTTGACCTGGTCCAAAAATGTCGAAGCCACAGAAATGGCCAACCAAAGGTTTCCGTGGCTTTGACATTCTCAACTTTCGAACTACCAAGTTTGTCCTTCCGGTGTTCGGCATTCTTAACATTCAATTTCATGATAGGAACCCATCCATTCAGCTTTTGTTTGTGCTACATTCTAACCTTTGCTGTGATTTACTGAGTCTACAAATCCCATGATAATATCATAGCTTATGCATTCCAGTTGTAGCAATGCTTACATAATTCAGAATAATTTGGCTTTGTGATTGTTTAAAGAACACCACCATTTGCTCCAGATTGGCTGTAGTATGCCCTTGAAGGAGTTGGGTGAGTAATGGCCCCATGTTATTTGAAATGTTTATAAGTTTCCTGTACTGGGTCAGCTCAAAATCAGGTGATCTTGCAAAGGTATACTGCAAGTTAAAGGTAGCCAACTTATACTTTGATGACAAGAAGGAAATCAGCACCAAATGAGAGGTAATCACACCTAGGTAGAATGACAGGTTCCAGTGCATGGTCTTCAGAGAAGATTCTTGTGTTTTATATTAAAGTATAACTGTAAAAAGCAACCCTACACTGCATGGATTCTACCCCATTTTAGGCCTCTAAATAACTGAGAAATCAGATGAAATGACCAGCACACTTTGGGGGACATTAATAGTCAAACCCAGTCTCCATTATGAAGGCAAGATTATTTTCACAAAACCAATTCAAAACAAACTCATATGTTACTCACAGACTCCACTTTCATACACAGTAATATATGTTTGCAATAAGTTTCATATATGATGCCAGCAGTGGACAGGTCATACTGACTAATCAGTCTAGACAATAGGCTTTCTGAGTCTAAGTTATGTGGAGGCAAAGAAGGCTTCAATCATCTCGTGTATTCACTATGGGAAAGATACGAGTAACCTTAACAGGAACTCAGCATCCTTGCTCAGAGACTGCATTTGAAGCCAGCTTTAGTGATTCATACCAGATGCCAGCACAGATATTATACCAGATATTAGGGCAACCTTGTCAGAGAGTAGGTAACTTGAATGCCTCAAGCAGCATTCTGTAACAGGATCTACATTTCCTGTATTGAGTGCACATAAGTGGTAAAACAAACAAACAAAACTAATAATTTTCATAAAAAGAATAAAGCCATAGGTTTATAGGTTCATAGTTTAATACTATGCTGTTGATTCAAAGAAACATTGCTAGCCTAAACTCAGTGCCCCAAATCATAGGTAGCCATTCAGTTATATGCATATGACTCCCAACTATCCATGTTTTTCTATAGTCATATTATATAGAAGAAAATGGTTGCTCTATGCTGGAGAAAGAATTATATTATTTCTTTTACAGTATTCTGTTGACTCTAAATATTAATAGTATTAGGGTTTTATATGTATATTTTTTAAGTATCTTTTTTATATATTTTCCAGGGCTGCTGTTCTATAAATTAGTTTATAGTCAGATTACTAAGTGATTATATATTCTTACCTATATTCCTAATGCCATATTTAACCTCATATTATTTTATTTCAATGATCACTAACATATGAGCTTTGTATATGATAGAAAGTGCTCTTATAAATTATTTGATTTTTGTTTGATTTCTTTAGCTAAAGAAAAGCAACCTCATCATATCTAACTACATTTACTGTCACAATTTAAGCACTGTTTTTGAGTATTTTCCTGTCAAAAGGAGCAATGGTTTATTTTTGTTTATTTCAATACCGTCAACAATATATTGTGATTCTTAAGAAATATAGATCAATGAGAAAGATGGAGAAGAAAACGGAAAGGTTAAATGTTATGGTAAAAAACACAATACATTATCTGGTATTATGGAATTTGGTTACATAGGTTGAATGGAATTATTAGGGCAACAAAAACAAGTTGGTCAACTGGAACTTAAAGTTATAGTACATTCATATTAGATATATTTAAAAATGTATCTTTTGCAATCTTACTCTTCATGCAGACATTCTATCAAGAACTATAGCTTTTTGAAGATTGATGTCCCAAAATGTTGCTGATTATTTTAGTGTCTAGGAAAATATATTTGTATGCTTATTATTGTTGTGTTTATGATTTTTTTAATTTATGGATATTAATGATATTATACAAATGAGATTTAACTGCTCTTAGTACATCATAGTTGGTTTCCAGATACTTAGGATAGTAAATAATTTTATATTAATATATATTGCTAGGAAACAGTTCATTTGACTATTGGAATATATGTAGTAATGTCCTATGTTATTACTCATTATAATTTAATGCTAGTTAACAAGTTAATAGTTTTATAAATATTTCATCTAAGATAAGTTTATTTCTGTAAATAGAAGAGGTAATTTTACTTAAAAGCTATATTTTTTAATTATGAATCACCTTATAATTAGGCAGTTCCTGAATGAAACTTACTGCTAGTTAGAATGTTAATTTGAGTGATTGATGTCACTCAAATTAGGAGGTTATAACTCCAGAAGTGTTTTGGGTGTTTTTTTTTGTAAATAGATTCTGTTACAATTCTTTGATATCAATGTTTTTGATGTTCACGACAATTTGCATAGTTGAAAGCTATTTAAACATATCTCTTGTTATATTTCTTTATACTTCATGTATAATAAACAGTTGTGTTCCTTACATCTATCTATTATCTTCATATAGACAAAAAATTAATAAAAGCCACAGTCAACATGCATTATTAGATAAAGAAACTACGTCATGACTTCTTTACATTGTATTTCACTTAACATTAATGGTTGAAATAATCCTAATAAGAGAAGATCTGTAAATAAATATCTCAAATTACAAAACTCACAAAATTTTTTCAAGAAACTCATTTGATATCAGATGATATCTCTAAATTAGACTCTAAATATTTTTCTATTCTAGTTAGCTCTGAGCAATCTAAAAAAAAGAGGTGCTGTAATACTATGGAATAACAAGCTACCTATGCCTAAAATAATAGACACATACCTAGATAACAAAGGCATGGTAGCTTCAGAACACATTACTCATTTTTCTAAAGGTAATATCATATTAGCTGGTGACTTTAATTGTATTTTTGATAGCAAAGATTATACCTCAATTGGTAAAAGACGGATCTTGACTATGGTCAAGCTACTGAAATAATTTTCTGAATATTTTTTGTTAAAGGACATTAACAACTATGCAGACTCTAAATCATGTTTCTATGCATTTTATTCCCATAGACATAACTCATATTCAAGGATAGACAGAGTTTTTATTCTCAATAATTTAGCAGATTCTTTAGTTAATGCAAATGTGATTACATGTCCCCTTTCTAATTCCATAACCTTTGATATATATATATATATATATATATATATATATATATATATATATATATATATATATATATATATACACATAGTCATTCAATTTCTAATGTTCAGATAAAAAGGATCCCAGCACATATCACTAAATTAAATGATTTTAATGCCTTCATTTCTACAGAAGTTCATAACTTTATAGAACTTAACACTATTAATGATACATTTGAAATTTTCATTTGGGATGCAATGAAGTCCTATTTATACTGTAGAATAATTGATTGGTACAAAGAAAAAATAATTTCATGGGATAAAGAACTAAAAGAGATACAATCTAATCTTGCTATATTGAATCATGATCTTTCAAAAAACAAAGGAGACAAAGCTAAAATAAAATAAATTCTTTAAATAAGAAGTATCTTGAGATATTAAATCATAAACTATGAGTAGTTTAGAGAAATTTAAATGTATTACTTTCTCAACAAATCCTAGATCCATGAATATTCTAGCCAATAAAACTAAAAGATTAAATAAATTAAATCACATCAATGAACTTTATTCACCAGAAAAAAAGAAAATGGTCTCTGGTTTACATAATATATTAAACAAATTTAGAGATTTTTTTCTCAAACTAAATCAGTCCACTGAGTTAATAAACTCTAAAAAAGATATTCAGGCATTTATTAATAAAAATTCAACAAAAAAATTAACAGAAGAGCAAGTTAAAATACTACATAGCCAAATTACATTTAAAGATATTCAATTGAAAATTAATAAACTTTAAACAAAACAAAGCTGCAGGCAATGATGGCATTATTCCAGAAATATACAATTTTTCCTATTAAAGCTCTCACAATTTTACATTCTTTTTCAACATAGTACAAAATAAAAATAGTATCCCACCGTCGTAGAAATATACCTTCATTACTCCTATTCTAAAACATGACACAGACCCCACTAAATTTAATTCATATAGACCTATTTCCTTATTAAATATGGACTACAAAATGTTTATGTCTATATATGCAAATAGGCTTAAAAACTTTCTTCCTAACTTAGTGGAAGCAGACCAAACAGGCTTTATAATAAATAGAACTTCTTATGACAACATTAAGAGAATAATAACCTTAATTGAATCAGTAAAGAACTCAAAAAAATAATCTAACTATAATTAGTTTAGATATAAATTGTGCTTTTGATACAATTAATTGGGAATATTTATTTATTCTTTTGGGGAAACTTAATTTTTAAAAAAAAATTATAAATCTTATTACTCAATTATACAGTGGCCATCAAGCATATATTAAAATGGGTCCTAATATCTCTCAGTTCATGCCAATTATAAAAGGCACTAAATAAGGCTGCCCATTGCCTCCCCTTTTATTTACTTTAATTATGGAACCTTGGGCAAATTTGATAAGGGACAACAGTAACATTAAAGGATATGAAGTGAGTTTTAATAAAACATCAAAAATACAAATGTTTGCAGATGATATATTGATTACATTGGGCGGCAAGAATCCATCTTTACAAGATTTATTCAATGACATGGATAATGTTCAAAAATATTCAGGCCTTAAATTCAATCATAATAACACATAAATCCTTTCAGTTGGTCCAAAAAAATTTAATATACAAGATCATTTCAAAAATATATAGCACAATCCCAATAAATATCATATTTAGGTATAGTTATTTCTAACAACATAAAATATACTTTAAAACTGAATTTCATTAAAAGCATTGCCAACATAGACAGTTTAATAAATAGATGGTCAAAAATAAGATTCTCGATGGATACGAAATTGCAAGTTATAAAGATGGCATTACTCCCTAAAATTTTATACATAATTCAGTCTATATCTATACCCCCTTCATATTCAATAATCAAAAAGTTTAATACAATGATTAAAAATTCCTTTAGCTCCAGCTGTATAGTTGAGAAAATGGAGGCATTGCATTACCTAATCTAGAACTTTACTCGATCTCTTCAGTAATTAAATCAATCTCTTATCTTATGGACAGCAAGTATTCAGCAAAATGGAAAGAGTATATTCTACCTTTATCTCGAAATCCAAAAAGTAATAATGATTCCTATATGTTAAATTTAATAAACAACTCATTTATCTGGAGATTGAAAGAATTTTTCTCTTACTATCATACCTGGACATTTAAATCTAACTACATAAATCTAATCTTAAAATCCTTTAAAAAATTTATCCTTAGATTTAAAATATATGAAAGTTGGATATTCCTTATTTACCACATAACCTATACACAAGGGATCATTTTTACTACAGATTACCATAAAATGTCACTATTCAAACAAAATTTTAAAGATATTCTCAAGGATGTATCTAAACTAGAATTGTTGACAACTAAATGTAGATCTTCAAGGAATACAACAATATAAAATTATTGGAAGAGTATAAATGAATTATTAGTAAAGCAATAAATTAAATGTAAAATCAAACCTTTTTTTAGCTTAACAGTATTATCCGATGCTTGTATAGTGAATATCTTTGTATATAGTTTGTTATATTTATTCTTTATATCATTGTTCTCTTGTTTTTATCTAATGTACCATAAAATATATTCAATTATTCTTATAATAGTTGTTTATTTCAGCATTGATTTCCATAAAATTTTATTCAAAAACAAAAAAAATAAGTCAGTGACTCTAGTCGGACAATTTATTTTGGGGAGGGGAAATATTAATGAGTGTTTATAACTGAATTGAAAAGATTGGTTAGTGAGAGTAAGTGAAAAAATAAATTTCAAGGAGTGGCTCAGAATATTACTATTCTTAGCATTCTGAGGTGTAACATGGACATCTGCATTGTAGTGGTAGTTTATTTTATCTAATAGTTCTTGAATATCTTTTCTAAAAAGGTTTCAATAGAAGAGGGTAAGAAATGCATTCCTCTAGGAAGTGTTTTGATGTAGCAGAGTGCTGTTGAAGGGGAGGAGGAATGGATATGTTGAATTTCAGTTTGCTAATATTTATTATGATGGCCATTGCAATGGTGGTGTGTTTTGGAAATATTTCATTTGTACTTATGTTTCTAATGGACTGGCAGAAACTTTTTGAATCAAGAAGTAATTTTCAGAAAGTTTATGTAGGTCACTTTAGCTTTACTGGTATTTATTCTGGTGCCCTTACTTGGCCTTTAAAAGAGTTCTTGTTTACTCTGCTACATTTTCTTAGCCTTTATAAATGGTTTCTTTTATATTAGCTCTATCCTGTGATCAATCTAGCCATATTTTGCCTCTAGTTATAATTTGTGTTTCTAAATTGCTTCTTAACCATGGTGTTTTTGACCTGGAGGCTCCCGTTTTGTTTACTGTTTTTTTTTTTTTTTTATGTAGGTAGAATGGAATATCTTATTTTGGGCATTATTATATTACTGAAGATTGAAAGTGCTGTTGGTAGATCTTTTGACAAGTGCATATCTGTTCCCATTTTATGAACTGTAGCTCTATTTCTTATGCCAATTCACTGTTTTTTTTTGGAATGGTACAAGTTAGCATTAGTCTGGGAGGTAGTTTTCTCATTTTAAATTTCCAGGTTGTAAAGAACTGCACTGTAGTAACTCACTGCTGATGGGAGAACTTATAAGTCTGTTAATATACAAGATATGCTGATGATAACTACATCCAGGATTGTATGTTTGCCTGTCAGTGGACTGGGCCTACTACACTTTCTCACAATCTAGGTCAAGTTGTTCTTGCTGGAGCCATGTTTAGTTATTGTGCTATGTCACTTTTACAGCTAACTTTTATGTCACTGGGTGTTAGCAACATATGTCATTTGAGTTTGGATACTATAGTATTCTGGGTCGCTCATTTATGATTGGTAGAAAAGGGGAGGGAGATATATATTATGGCAATGGATATTTTTGGATTGTCACCAAGTGCCCCTTCTATAATTATCCAGTTGGGACTACTAACCCAGGTAGCAATATTACTGACAATTAGTTTAGGGATGATGATGGTTTCTTTATCTTTCTATGTTCTTACACTTACACAGCTAACTATATCCAAAGATGTGACATTTTTCAGTAACACAAGGAGATATCCAGCTATCTGTCATTAGATTTTATTTTGGGATTTTAGGTGGATAGCTACACTTCTAATTGTTCCCATTTCTTATTTAGACTTGCTATGTTCATGTGAACTATGGATAGTCCTTTTACTTTTGCTACTTCCACATGAGCATTTCTGGGTAGAGGGATTTGAATTACTGTTTGCTACATATGTGGACTACAGACTTCACCATCATTTGATTTTATACCTCCTGTAGTTATGGCAGGACTATAGTGCTACTGGAGAGAGAGAGAGAGAGAGAGAGAGAGAGAGAGAGAGAAAGAATAAAATGGTGAAAACTGATGTGGTAGATAAATTATAGTTGAAGAGTGGAGGAAGAGTAGAAAGGCTAGTGTTGCTGTACTTTTTCAGTATATAATAATTTATGCTGTAAGGAAATGCAGTGCAGTGAAAGTTGGCATGGTAATCAATGGGATAACACTGTTCTGTATTACACTTATTCAGAGTGTAAATTTCCTTCAAAATAACTTTGTTTTACTCTCTCTCAAAAATGAAAGGTGCTTTTTAAGATGTTTACATTTGGGAGCCAGACAATGTTGTTCAGCTTGCATGCTGCAAAATATGTATAGCATTTAATATAGAGAAATGTAATACAAAGATAGAGGAATGCATGCATGAAAACTATTCTAAAAACAGGAGAAAACTTTTAACTAATGTTCTTTATCAGCTCATTTGAGAATACAGTAGTGAACGTGGGATCCATTTTAATGTGTTACAGATTATTCATATTTATAGAAGAGGCTGTCACCCTTTAAGTTTAACTGACAAAAGTATTACTGGATTACTTGTTTTATAGTTGATAAGCCTCTAGGATAAATCTGGTGATACACTCTTATACCCATTTGGAAAGTCATCTCACTGCTGTTCTTTTCTCTTATAACTGGTTTGCAAATCAAAAGTTCTTTACTGAAAAACAAAGAGATGAGTGTTTTCACCCCTAAAAGAGCTTTGTCAGATCAAAATCCTGTTTATATGACATGCAGTATGTGTCTGCTTTTACACAAAGAATTGCCTGATTACTCTAAAGTCTCAGCTGCGACACAGCACAATAACTAAACAGGGCTCCAGCAAATACATGGTTCTTTTTTCCTGATTTAGTAGGATTCTTAGCCAGCAGCTTTGTTGCTCATAAGTACTAGTTTTCCCGTTGGTCTATTGTTTTCCTTATTGGAGGGAGATGTCCCCCTGAGGCTGGAAAACTATTGTGCCTCAAAACAAAGATCCATGCTTTTTATCTATCTATCTACATATTATACACACACACACACACACACACACACACACACACACACATATATATGTACATATATTTGGGTGTAGTCAAATTATTCAAGAGGCAGTTTAGTTAAATAAGCACTGTGAGCCTGTTATGTGAAGTGCCATTTCAACATTTATATTATTGTGCATTAATTTTATTTAATCTGAGAAGCTGTCAGAAATTTTATTTGGAGTAAATGTGTGCTTGCATAATGAATCTTGTATATACATCCTGTGAGAAATTAGTGTAAATGTATGTTTGAAAGACAATTTGGAAGTATTTCCCTTGTTGCATGGAATCTGCAAGACAGAGAATGCAGACTATGGCTGTTAGTGTGAGAATGACAGACAGTGGGGTTAAGGAAGTTATTTCAATTTTGAAGTTATTGTAAGTCAATAAAGGATATCATAGTAAATGCAAGGCAAAGAAAGTACAGTTGTATAAGTAAACGTACCATAATAGCAGATGATTGAATGATCGCTGCTGCAGTAGCCTTAGCTACATGGGTTATTTCCTGCCAAGGAGATAACAGACGGGCAGCTTCCAAAACTTCAGGGCACCTTCCACACATTCAACTGGTCTGGTAGCTCAAGCTGAGCTGACTAAAAGACAAGTTTGGGTGCCAAACCCTTCAGAGCTTTTGTGCCAACAAAGAGAGAGAGGACAGCGCCCTGAAAGGAAAATACTAGGAACAACAAAAAATAAATGTTCACACCCAGGTATTAACATCACTCACCAAAAAAACAAGGGAGATGGAGGGCAACAGTAACTACTGCAGCAGTGATTGTATAAACATACTGTTATGGTAAGATTACTTATGCAACTGCACAATTTTCATCAGATTGATCACCGCTGCTGCTGTAACCTTAACTATATGGGTAGATTACCCTAGAATACTTCATTTGTGAGGTGAAAAGAGAAGAGTCCAAGCTGTAGAATGATCCTTGCAAAACGTGATCTAGAACAAGGGAAGGAATCACATTTATAGTGCTTTCTAGAAGTATTAACAGACAACCATGTTGTAGGTTCTAGAGTACTTCTAGAATCCAGCCATTTTGAAAAATCCATAGATGGACCCAAGATCCTGTTTGAGTGAGCCTTGACACTGCCTAGAATACTTTTGTTGTGATGAGTATAGCAAAACGTAATAGCTTTAGACAACCATTTGGAAATAGTCTGATTTAAGAGAGTATAGAGTTGACTTACCATAAGAGCTTGCACCTCAGATACTCTTCTTGCAAAGGTCTGAGCAATCAGTAAAAATGTTTTCTGTGCTAAGAACCTGAAGTCAGCAAGATTAGCTCCTTCAAATAAAACAAGTGTTACTTTCTCTAACACAAATTTAAGAGCTCAAGGAGAGGCTGCCACTTTTCTTGAAGACCTCATACAAAAACCCTTTCAGAAACACTTTGAATTGTGAATGCAAGAGGAGCATCCATGGGTAGACATGATGAAATGGCAGATAAACAAACCTAGATAGAAGACTAAGAAAGGGCATAGAATAGTAACTCATGTAACCATTGTAAAGCCGCAACACAACTAGCCCTGAATAGGTGCCAGTTATGTTGTTGGCACCATCTAGAAAACCCTTTCCATTTGCTAATATATGATTTTGTAGTAGCGGACATTCTTATCACCATTAGTACCTGCTGCACATCTTCAATAAACAGGTGCCTAAAGGGAGTTAAGAGCCTGTCATCCTGGCAGTCAATTGAAGTTGATTGGTGTTGAGGTGTATCAAATACCCTTGTTCTTTTGTGAGTAGATCTAGTCTGTGAGGAACCTTGTGGTAATTGACCCTGGCCATTTACAATAGAAGGGAAAACTATGGTTGCCTGGGCCAGAAAGGAGTCACCACAATGATCTTGTGGGATTCCTTTAGAATATTCAAAAGTACCCTGGATATAGGTGGTAGGGGTGGAAAAGTATACAGGAACATTCCTGTTCAAGGAAAAGAAATGGAATCTGTCTTCCAGACCTTCTTCCATTGAGTCCTGGAGCAGAATCTTGCCAGCTGGTTGTTCAGAGGGGAGGCAAAGAGGTGTACTTGACAAACATCCTACAGATGGACCAAATCTTGGAAGCCAGCCAAGCAAGATGAACTGCAAGTACAGCAGGTGCACGGACTCAAAGACTGGGAAATTCAAAACACAAAATGTCCGGCACCAAATGGGTGTCAATCATAAATTTTATTGTGGCAACTCCAGCAAATGGTATATTAAAACACCATACGATACAAGCAAACTGGTTCTGGCAAGAATATGCTTTCCTCAGTGCAATAACAAAAACTAAAGCTACATAATGAGCTTAAATAGTCCAACTATCAGAAAACAACCTTGTCATTGCATAATTAAAATTGTTCATTTAAGCCAGGCTTAAACAAACCCCCCAACCTGATGATCCAACTGGATTATTTTTTATTTAAAATAGAATGCGAATGTCAACCTGTCTTGTTCAGTCTATTACCTATTACCCGATCGATTATAATCAATTTGAACTGAGCAGTGGTATGAGTTTATATAAAGAATTAGACACTCTTTTATTCCTCATGTCACAAACCCAACCAATTTTTCCCCCAACAATTAGACTTGATGTATATTGGATGCAATCCTGTGTTTATAATGATTAAAATAAGTGCCCAAAGTAGGACCCCGTCAGTAAGAATATAAGCATTTGGGAGATAAAAGCTGCGATAATTTATGATGTGACAAAATTATGTCCCAATGTTGGTCAATATTCCTTCTAAGGCGATTAATGTTTCGCCCAAAAGTAGTTACAAGGTGTACAGGCCCCTGATGATCATTAGTTTGTTGATGGATGGTGTGGAGGGGTGATGATGTTTATGTACTTGAATTTGTACAGTATCTCAATGAGAACAAGTGAGGGATCCAGTTCACATTGAATTTTCATGTTGATCAAATTACACTTCTGGACGTAACCATTACTAGGGAAGCAGATCATATTTTGAGGACTGAGGTCTTCTGGAAACATCCCCAGTATAACACACTACTTCATGCCACCAGCCATCATCTGCTACATATCATCCACAATATTCAAAATCCCAATTTCCCAGGATTAGACGCATCTATTCGTCTGATAACTTATATGATCAATACCAAAAAGACTTGATAAAGAGGTTTCTCAATAGGGGATATGATATCAATAACATCAGTATGGCTAGTCAATTTTCATCTCAACAACCTAGGTTAACTTTGCTAAAATACAAACATCAACAAACGAATGATCATCAGGGGCCTGTACATCTTGTAACTACTTTTGTGTGAAACATTAATACCCTTAGAAGGACTATTGGCTAACATTGGGACATACTTTTGCCACATCATAAATTATCAGAGCTTTTGTCTCCCACATGCTTATATTCTTACCAACGGAGTCCTACTTTTTGTACTTATTTTAATCATTATAAGCACAGGATTGCATCCAACACACATCGTTTCATTGCTGGGGGAAAAATTGGTTGGATGCATACCCTGTGGTCATTGTTCTGCATGTAGCCATGTATTGAAGAACAAACAATTTACCAGTAAAAATACATCTAAGATGTATGACATTCGGTGTTTTGGTAACTGTAGCACCGATTGGGTCATATATTTAGCCACTTGTTCTTGTTCCATTTTTTATGTGGGGCAGATCTCCAGGCCACTTAGGATTTGGATATCTAAACATCTTAGTGACATCAGGAATAAAAGAGTGTCTAATTCTTTATATAAACATACTATGACTCATACCACTGCTTGGTTCAAATTTATTATAATCAATCGGGTTATAGGTAATAGACTCAACAAGACAGGTTGGCATTCTATTTTAAATAAAAAAAGAATCCAGTTGGATCATCAGGTTGGAGGGTTTGTTTAAACCTGGCTTAAATAAGCAATTTTAATTATCCAATGACAACCTTGTTTTGTGATAGTTGGACTATTTAAGCTTATTATGTGGCTTTAGTTTTTGTTATTGCACTGGAGAAGGCATATTCTTGCCGAAACCAGTTTACTTATATTATATGGTATTTTAATACACCATTAGCTGAAGCTGCCACAATAAAATTTATGATTGACACCCATTTTGTGCTGGACATTTTGTGTTTTGAATTTCCAAATCTTGGAAGACCACCTGATCTAGTTTTCATTTGTGAGAGTCTGCCCTTGTCCTGCTTAGTTTGTCTGCCAAACAGTTTTGTTCTGATGGAATGTAGGATGCCTGTAGAGTGAGACTATGCTGTGAAGCTACATCCTAAGCTAACATGACTAGTCTGCATAGGGGGTACAACCTGGCTCCCTCTTGGCTTCTAGAAGTACCACATGACTATGGAATTGTCTGTAACAACTTGTAGAGGTCCCAAGGACCAGAGATGATTCATGAAGTTGAGTATCTTGATCTGGACAAGCATCTCTTCTACATTTAGGTACTTGCATCTATCCTTGTTTTTTCACACACCTTGCAATTTCTCCTTCATGAAACTACTCCCAGTGCAAAGGCCAAGACATCTGTTGTGACTGACTGCTTTGGAATGGGGAGAGAGAAGGAGAGTCCTGTATTTAGAGACATCAGTAATCTCCACTAAGTGATCTGAGAAACCCCAGAACTGGGATTGGAATATACAAAGAGTTGTTGGTGCTGGGAACAAAGAATCTTCAGATAGCACTGTAAACAAAACTACTGCTATTTACTCCAACTCTTAAATCACCTAATCCATTCTTCTCTATAACCTCTAACAATGCTACCAATATAACCCCAGATACTACAACCTGCCTACTAGGTGTAACAATTGATAATCGTCTCAACTACGACCACATCATCTCCATCATAAAATCAGTTAACAAGAAACTCGGTACCCTCTATAGAATTAAACCCTTCCTTACCCCTACTGCCAGGAAAACTATTGCCCAGACCCACCTCATTTCTAGCCTTTTCCATGCCTCTGCTATATATACTAACCTATCTAAAAACAACCTCTCCAAACTTTCCACCTGTTGTAATAGCATAGCTAGATTCATTACATGCTCCCCCTTTAAAACTCACCACTGCCTCAACCTCAAACAACTTGAATGGCTAGAACTGCAGAACCTTATACTCTGTCAACAATTACTTATCACTCAAAACATCCTATACCACCCCAACAACACCCCTATCCTCACTAATCTGATTACACCATATAAAAATCTAGCTACACTATGCTCTGCTAATAAGCTCCTAGTCTCCTCGATTAAATCCAACAACAAAGCTGGTGACTCACTCTTCTCAAACACAGCGGGTAAAAACTGGAATAATCTTCCTTCTGATTTATCAACCCTTGCTTCTACTTCTCTATTTAAAAAAACATCTGAAAGAACATCTTAAAACTCATTGGCTTTGTCCATGTGCTAACCCAGACTAATATCTTCTTCCCTTTCCTGCTCTTACCCCCTTTCCCTACTCCTCTAACTTATTCCTCCAAATCTAGTTACTACTCTTTTATTCATAGTAAGAGGATAAAATATAAGGTATTTTCTCTCTTTATTGGGTCTTGCTCATACCTACTATTGTGTTTAGTATAAATTTTTAGTATAATTTTTAAAGTTTATAATTTTATTATTATAATTATTTTCTTTTGACCAATGCAGCCTCTGTATTGTGATTTTACATGTCTTTTTATATGTTGTTAACTTTGTCACTTTTCATGCTTGGAGCTTTTCTCCCCTTGCCTCTACTGCAAAAATGGACGTATATCCAGTTAGACTAGCCCAGTCAACAAATGTAAAATAAATAAATAAATAATCTTTCTCATGTAGAGTCTTTCTAATGTGATCATTATAATAATTGATGCTGTAATACCCAGCATTCTAAGGTATTCCCTTGCAATAACCGAAGTCTGAGTGGAAAACTCCAGAAATAAATCTAAATGTAGATCTATTTATTTTTCTTTTGGAGGAAAAACTCTTTGAACTACAATGTTTAGTTGACATGCTAGAGACACAATCCTGTGAGAAGTTGTCAAGAAAGACTTTTGGATGATCTGTTTGAATCCCAGCTTGTGGAAGAAATCTCTCACCCAATATAGTTTCCTGACACTTTGAAAAAGACTCTACAAAGATAAGCAAATTGTATACATGTGGAAAAGTGTAGATACCCTGCAGCCTGTAATGAGCTATAACTGTAGCTAGACACATTGTGAACAACTTAGTGCAGTGAACAGTTCAAAGGCCTACACAGAGAGCTGATAATGTGTTCCAGACACACTCCTGAAGTCTGGATGAATAAAAATGTGATGACAGATATCATTTAAATCCAATGTTATAAGGAAACCTTAATGAGGAAGAAGAGGTAACAGATTGTGAATTGACAATTTTCAATTTGGTCACTATCACAAACAGGTTTATGAAAGAAAGATCCAGAAATGGTCTAAAAGCATTTTCTTTCTTTGGCACTAAAAACATTCTTGAATAAAACCACTTTCCTGCCTGGGAAGGAGAAGTTGTCCCATACTTCCCTGGGACAGCATGTGATGATAAACAGGTAGAAACAAAAGAGTCTGGTCTGGAGGATGAGGAATGACCCCCTGGAAAGGAAGACTTTCCAACCACTCCATCTGTAACTTTTATGAATGATCTTCAGAACACATTTGTCTGACTTTATCAGTTGCAAAAGAGAAAAGTGGAGATTTAGATTTTCTGGAAGAAAAAAAGGGTCTGCCAGGGCGGAAGTGAAGAAACAAAGTCTCGTAAACAGTCATTCTGATTTTTTGGACTGTCTGGTTTTGGGATTTTACAAATTTTTCTTGGAATCCCCTTGCTATTTCTTATTAAATATCTGCTTGCCTGTATTTTGTTGAGATTGTTTATTTTGTTTCCTACCAGAAGTGGATGAAGAGTTAGAGAATTCCTTGAAAAACTGGGAAAAAGAGGGCTGAAAAATCTTAGAAATTCCCTGTATCAGCATATCCTTTTCATCACACCTTTTGATCACCTCTGCAGAACAGTAGCCAAACACTAAATCTCTATCCAAAGGAGAATTCAAAATATCATTTTAACATCACCTGGAAGGTTCTGAGCATGCAGGCATGCAGACCTGCTCAAAACAGTAGCGATGGCCATAACCCTTGAAGAACTATCAACATATACACACTGTAAACAATGAGTAGTGACTTGAGCGATAGAAGAAATTTAATTATTTAAAGTAGATTAAAATAACTTTCCTAAAGATGAAAGTATTAATAATAAGAAATATTTAATGGAAGTTTATTTTTCTCCAAAGGGAACATATCTGCTTAGCGAAGGAACAACAGAAGCTGACCATTGATTCTCAACAGCATCAGAGGAGCATACTCTTCAGTGGCAGTAAAGCCCTGAAGGGCTTGGCACCCAAGTGCATCTTCTAGTCAGCTCAGCTGAAGCTGCCAGACAGTTGTGGCATGTGGGTGATGCCCTGATGCCTTAGCAGCTGTCCTGCTATTATATCCTTGGCAGGCTATAACCTATATAGCTAAAGCTACTGCAGAACTGATCGATATGATGAACATTTTGTGATTATTTTAGATAATTTTTCAATTAATGGTATGGATAGATAGATAGATAGATAGATAGATAGATAGATAGATAGATAGATAGATAGATAGAGACACACACGTGGGTGCACACGCACATATAATCATAAAGTCACTCTTATTCAGCCATGGTTGCCAGAGAAACCTATTACATGCAGCTCCACAGCATTAATGTGAGTGGATTTTACTCTAAGTTAATCATAGAAATTAACCTGTATTCCCTATATGACGTTTACAAAGTATAGGCCTAGAATGCCCTGGAGGTAGATTATATAAATGGTGCAGTAGTGCAGCAGTAGTGTTGTCAACTCACAGCAAGAGGTTCTCTGGTTCAATTCTTGGCTGAGGTGCCCCCTGTGCAGAGTCTGTATGTCCTCCCTGCGTTCGTTTGGGTTTTCCTCCTAGTGCTCTGGTTTTCTCCCACATTAGAAAGACATGTGTCTGGAGCATTTCTCCCCAGCCCTCTGCTGAAAATTGGCTTTGTTCCAAGTCAGACTTTCCTGGTTAACAAGTGTTAAATAAATAAATATAAAACACTTTGAGATAATCCAATATAATAAAGTAAAAAAATGGTTGGAAAATTATTCTGCAGTCCTAGCTTGTGATCAGGACTTCCTTAATTAGAGATTAGATAACCAAGCACCCAAATGAAGAGGAGACTTACATTGGAAGTCATTTAACCCATATACATGCATTATAGGCTCTTGGCTTGTTCATGGTGTAAGTCTAAGATAACAAGAAAAAATCAGTGAGCAAAATATAGGAAATTATGAGCAGAAACATACCTCTCAACTGTCCTGATTTAAGGTCCAGAATCTTGCCTCATATATTTTGACTGTTCCTCATAACATTTTTGTTTTTCTGGCAAATCACTGAGGATTGAAGTCATAAAATAATGACAGTAATTTGAGTTTCAGACTTTATACCATTCAGAAAATTCATTCTAATGCAAAACCTGTTGTGCTATTAACTTTGTAAGTGTACAAGTGCAATATTTAAAAATTGACCCTATTTTTTTGGGACTTTGTCTCACCATTATTTATGGCTTTGTCCAGACTTTTTGTTTTAAGAGGATGAAAGGTATGATCAGAAATTGCACATAAACCAAATTATACAGTATACTTTCCTTGTTAAAAATTTGGTATTGTGATTGTTCAGTAAATTAACAGTTCGGTGTTGTCATCTCAGCAAATTCAGTTTTGGGTAAGTGGTCTTTCGATCATTAGAAGTAGATTAAGTTATATATATATATATATATATATATATATATATATATATATATATACACACATACATACATACATACATATACATGAATTGCTCAGCTAAAAAAACTGAACTGAAACTTCTGAAGGTGTCCTAGCTCATGTTATTTACTTATCCATCTGTGAGCTGCCCTGCCTGTGTGATACTCTGATAAATGCACCATAAAATTCTGCTGTACATCTTTGTACATGTGCCCTTCATCTCAAATACAGTAAAGGGCTGTGATTTCCATTTCTGACATTTTTAAATTTAATAAACAAATCCAGTAGTATAGAGCAGGAAGATAAACAAATAACCAGTAAAGGAAAGCGTAATTCATTGCAATGGAAAAACAGTACCAGTTCTATAAAAAATAATCAAGTGGAGTCGACCCAAGAGGATATTGTCAGCCACCGTGTATAATAAAAACAAAACTCGACCCATGATATAAATAAAAAAATTTAATATTTCAGTGCTTTCATCCTTTAACATATACAGGACTTCATCAGAACTTATTTCATACTAGTGAGTCAACACTTTTATATCCACCTTCGAAACAATCATTGATCAATAAAAATAAATAAATAATTACACAATTTAACCTATCCCCTTCTTATTATACTATAAACTATTTTTAAATGTGCAAACTTATGTTATAAATCATCATATAAAGACATTGTATCAAATTCATAATATGCATTTAAACTCATGAAGCCAATTCATATGCATAAAAGTACTTGCATGCAAAGAAATTATACTATCAAAAATATGATTGTAGAATATTACTGCGGTTTTAGAATGTTTAAAATGTGTGTGTGTATATATATATATATATATATATATATATATACATATATATACACACACACACACATATATATATATACACACACACACACACACACACACACATGCACACACACACATATTTATATGAATAACAAATAAACACACCATATAAACTGATTCTGTAACCTAGAAAAACATTCTGATCAAATCCATTAAAAAAAGTTTTAAAAAACGATCTAATCAAACCCAATATAGAAAACTATAGTCTCTAGAGTATAGTTTTGCTTCCCTCAACTTTAGCACTGATGCTATAGAAATTTGATCATTCAAACCAGGCTCAATATTTGCTACCAATAACAGCTGCCAATATATTCTAACCTATTCTCCCACTGACCCCTCTGGGGTCTCTATGTAACGGTTCAAGTGCAAAAAATGTAAATACCCCATTTCCACATACTCTAAGGTGTTTAAATAAGGCATTTGTATTAACACCTTTGGATATATCATATTCATGCTTATATATTCATTTTAAGTGACTTTTCCATTTTAACAAAATAAAAAAGAGCTATAGACTTTACATGTTGCCATATATATCATCCCACTGATAAAGCAGTTATAATATTTATGAGCCTGTAATCATTTGTTATGGGCAGTTAAAATTTAATCAATATTAGCGATTAAAGGGCATTGTCTACATGTGCCACATTTATATGTACCCACTCGATCTTTATTTATAGATGTATTCATAACATCTGTCTTTTCATAAACCTCTTTCAGGTTTTTATCTTTGTTATACACAATCAAAGGGGATCAGAAAAAAAATTAAAGTCATGGGTACTGTCTTAAAATATCCCAGTTCTTCACAATAACATCCTTAATAGATTTAGTATCCTGATTATATTAATAAACTCTTAACAAAATCACAGTCGTCCAAAAAATCAATATACTCAGATGTCATAGGGGCTGCCCAAATAAATCATCCTTTAGCTGTGTTCTTTTTCCTGATACACTTGTACAGTGCAAGACAAGGTTAATTTATTCAGCCAGCCTGTGTGACATCTGGGTATGTAGATTTTTTGGAGGAATGTGATTTTTATTAATTGTTTGCATTTACAAAGGGGATATCCAGAAAAATGGCTGAATGAGATTAGTGAAAATATTAATAGAGGATGAGTCAAAAGATACGCCCCTATTATGGGTGGAGTTAACCAAGACCAGCAGTATACGGAGACAGATGGACAACTCCCCATGTCAATCAACATTAGATCTTTTATGTAATCAAGATGCTAACTTTATTAAGGATGTTATTGTAAAATATATTTAAGACAGTACCCATGACTTTAATTTTTTTTTCTGATCCTCCTTTGATCGTGTATAAGAAAGGTAAAAACATTAAAGAGGTTTATGAAAAAACAGATGTTATGAATACACCTATACTTGAACAGTTACCCAGAGAAGGGGGTTAGGTAGTGGGAGACTAGGTTAGAACAAAGGGAATTATATTGGCAGTTGTTATTCGGAGCAAATATTGAGCCTGGTTTGAATGACCAGATTTCAGTAGCACCACTGTTAAAGTTAATGACAGTAAAATTATATTCTAGAGACTGTAGTTTTCAATAACTGATTTGATTAGATAGTTTTTTTTTCAAAATATTTTAATGGATTTTATCAGTATGTATTTTATTAGGTTACAGAATATGTTTACATGGTATGTTTATTTGTTATTCATCCATCTATCTACATTCCCATTTTCCCATTATTGCACATGGGGTCATCACTTCAACAGTGACAATCATCTAGAGCTGAGGTTTAAACCAGCAGGCGGCTAGCCCTGCCTTGGTAGATTCTTGCACACCATGCACTTGTATGCAACCTCACTCCTATGGCCAGTTTAGAGTTTCCAACCAATCTACTGCATGTCTTTGGAATGTGGGAGAAAACAGGATCACCCAGAGGAGACCCAAGCAAACACAGAGAGGACATGTGGGCTGACTCCACACAGAAGGCCCCCTACCAAGAATTGAACTGGAAAACCTCTTGCTGTGAGGCAACAACACTATACATTATGCCAGTGCACTGCTTACTTCTGTAGTTCTGAATGTAGCATTCCCTGACAGAGGTAGTTCACTATTTGTGTCTGTAATGGGTCTAGTTTAAAAATGTCCAGTGATGCAACTTCCAAGAGAATTCCCGTGATAACAATATATCAGAAAAGGATAACATCAGTTTTAGAAAAATTTGCTTGAAAAGAGCATGTGAGCATAAATTCTGAGGTACTTACAGCAAAACAGGTCCTGCTTTAATGATGCTTGGATGCCAACTGATTAATTCATTTCCTCCAGTGGTGCTCTGAAGTTTGCACTGTAACTTCCAATGGGTGGAGCCTAAGCCTCTTGATAGAATTAAGTTATGTCCTTCCATTTCAAACAAATGTTCATATCTCTGCAACCATATGGGGTTACTAAAGAAGTGTAAATGTCAATATCTTCAGCAGAAACTATTTTTATAGTGGGGGTACTGTTTAGGTGCTAGGTCTCAAGCTGAATTTTATAAGTCTCAGTAAATATATACTCCAGGATTCACAAACGTATTTTATCCATGCAGGAGCAGTGTAGCTCCTCCTGCATGAAATATGGCTGCTGAGCGAACCAGGAATGTGCCGTATTGATGTGCACGAGCAACCTGACACTGTTCCTGCATGGAAACCCATGCGGGATGCTAATTACCTCATTTGCTGGAGAAAAACATTCAAATGAGGTAAAACAGAGATCCAGGAAGCAAGTAGGTAGCCATGCAGGAACAGTGTAAGCTGCAGAAATTTAATTGACTACTAGCCAAATACATTTCTGTAAAATTGAAAACGGAGCCATGGCAGCTTCAATAAAAGCATGGGCCCTAACTTGTAGGCATGCCAATGGCCAAATATATGGCCATTGCCATGTTAAACTGATTATTTAAAAAAAATAAAGGTTTATTATTTCTTGGCCAATCTTGGCCGTTTAAGCATAAACAAGCGACGTGCAAACGGGATGGTGGGGAAAATAAAAAAAATGAGAAAAGTCTGTTTTAGGTGAAAGCTGCATTTTGCCATTATAGTCAGTGGCAAGCAGAATCAAAGCAATGACAGGGAACAATGGTTGCTAAGGGGGAAGGCTCTTGTGCAGTGCAGTAACTATGGAGTATGGCAATGGGGTATGTTAATGAGGGGACTTATACTGAATCACAAATTATGTTAATGAGGGGACTTATACTGAATCACAAAATTCTTCTAAGTGTCACACTGCACCTAACCATGTAGGTGCTCGAACACCACTGGGTAGACAGGAGGAGCAACTAACATGAAAAGGTGGTGTGTCATGCTTACTGTAAGCACACTGGATCTCCATTGGCCAGGTTTGTGCTTAGCTAAGCACAGCTAACCGAAAGGCTGTGTCTGAGGCTGTATACACTTATTCCATTAACTGAGGAGCATGTTTGCACCCAGTGGAGGGCCATTTCTTGCTGTTTACATCTAGCTAAATGGGTCTGAGCAGTGCGCCGAGGCTTAAACAGGAAGGATATAGGAAAAGAAAAAGGAAATAGCAGAACAAGGGAAATGCAATACAAACAGCAATATGGGAATACTGCAACACACAATAGGCAATTGAAAGCACTCAATAAAACAACTGGCTTGTGGCTGCATAGCTGAAAATGTGAGAAGATGTAAAAAAAATAAAGGGCAACAGCACAATAAAGGATAAATGATAGTAGAAATCACTAATATCAGACCCTTGCAACTCACAACAGGCCAGGTAAAACACACAATAATACATCTGGCAGGTTGCTGCATAGCTGAAAATGGGAGGAGTTGTTAAAAAAATTAAAGAGCAACAGCACAATAAAGGAGAAATGAAGTAGAAATCACTAATATGGGACTCTTGCAACTCACAATTGGCCAAGTAAAGCACACAATAATACAGCTGGCAGGTGGCTACATAGCTGAAAATGGGAGGAGATGTAAAAAAAATAATAAAGGGCAACAGCACAATAAAGGAGAAATTAAGTAGAAATCACTAATATGGGACTCTTGCAACTTACAATGGGCCAGGCAAAGCTCATAATAATACAGCTGGCAGGTGGCTGCATAGCTGAAAGTGAAAGGAGATGTAAGTAAAAAATAATTAAAAAAGGGCAACAGCAGAATAAAGGCAATCATGCACAAATTACCAGTAATGCCTCTAACACTCACAATGGCCAAATCAAAGCCATGAGTAATATAGGTGGCAGCTGGAATGTATCATAGTCAGCCAATCTTACAGGCAGCATCTGCAGCACAACAGTATAAGGTATGGAAACACCTTATAGTCAGTTTTTTCCCACAAAGTCTGCACCACTGGTGTATACATACAGGGGAATTTTAACTTGAAAAAATGTTAGGAGCTGTCATTGCTTTGATCCATCAGTATGTAGTAGAGGCTGAGGGCGGCAAGGAGGATAATGCTGACAACCTCCAGAGACCAAGGAGGAGGAGAAGAGTGTTCAGACCCAGGGTAACCTACCAGGGGCTACATGATCTGGAGATAGTAGAGTGCTACAGGGTGGACAGAGACATACTTCAGCAACTCACTGAGCTGTGCCGGCCTCAACTCAGAGCTAGAATCAACAGAGGGGAGCCCATCCCAGTAGATACCAAGGTATGGATAGCCTTAAGAATTCTAGCTACAGGTACTTTCTAAAGATCTACTGGGGACATGATGGGGGTCTCATAGGCATCTGCATCCAGGGTACTCCATCATTAACTGGATGGCATACTACCACATGCTGGTGAGCACATTTACTTCCCCAACACACAGAGGACTAGGAATATGCTTCTCTTCCACCATGTAGCAGAGTACCTGGAGGTACTGGATGCCACAGACTGCATGCACATCCACATCAAAGCACCACCCAGTGAACAGGGTAGGGTCTACATAAACCACAAGGGCTTCCCCTCCATCAACCCCCTGGTTGTGTGCAATGCCCAAGGCATTATCGCGATTGTGTGTGCTGTCATCCCTGAAAGCTATCATGACTCCCACATCTGGCATTCATCACGCTGTTCCAGGCATTTGCCAGTGTGGGCATCTCTTATGGCCATCTGGTGGGGGATGCTAGCTATGCACTGGAGCTGTGGATGATGGCACCCATCAGAAATGCACACCCACCCACACATGAACGCCATAATGAGGCACATGCACAAACCAGGATAATTATAGAGCATTTATTTGGGATGCTCAAGTCATGGTTCTGCTACTTTGACATATCTGGTGGAATCTTGCAGTACTCACCAGCCATATGTGCACACATGTTCATAGTATGTGCCATGCTACAAAATATGAGCCTGCAGAAACAGCTACAGCAAGAACAGTGCAGGGAAGGTCCACGTAGCCTGCCACCATTGTCAAGGTCCCCAAAGGCACTGAGGGACTTACAGGAAGAGGCCCCTGAGCCTTCTTCCATAGACAGACGGAGGCGTGCCCAATATGCTCAGGTCTTGGCAAAGAGGAAACACATAGCACACACATTGACACTGTATGGACCCCAGGGACTGGCATCTCTCTCTGACTCACACACACACACACAGTAAATTGGATGACACACACATCACATTACCTGTAACTTACCATGTATAGGCAGTGCACTGTGTGCATCAAACATAGGCAGCCCTCAAGCACTGTTCTCATAACTGCTGCAAGTACAAGGTAAATCAGTCTTCTTAACAATAAATGAATGGAATGATATGCTCTGCTAGTATATCTATGGTAATGCTGCTTGCATGCAAGGGGAATGGGGTGGCCTACTGGGATAGCAGCACACAACTGACAGCTATGTTGGCTACCAGGAAATGACTGGCCAAAACTGGACTCCACACACTATGCAGTAGTACCAACGTGGCAAATCCCACTGCAGTATAGGTGTGGGGACAACTTAGTTGGGGGTCATAGGTCACAGACATGGATGTCAGGGTGGAGGTCCCATAACCACCCCTCACACCCACACAGCAAGTTAGCTGTAGAAAACAACAGAGAAATGTCTGGTAAAGTCACAAAAATGGTGGCAATGTTGAATTAACCCCTTACAGGCTCGCACAGTGATAGCACAGCAGGACCCACAGTTGCAGTAGGGCTATGAAGGGTAAGAAGTCTGTAACTCAAATGTATGCCAGTACAATCTGACCTGGGTTCTTTACTGATATGTCTCTAGTCCCCAAGGCAGGCCACAATAGAATGGTAAATGGAACCAAAATGTAAAGCAAATACCAGCACAGTCTGTGCAAATGTGTACAGTGGACAGGTGTGCCCCCCCCCCATATACTTACATAAATGCAGTAATGTATATGTTTTCATGGAAATAGCAGCTTAGCACATATTGGCAGGGCTCTACCAATACACATGAAAACATGTTGTCTGCCTACAATATGCAGGGTTCAATGAGCTATGTGTATGTGTGGCTAGTACTGTCTGGATCTGGCCAGCATGTTCTCCTGGCAGTCATCTTGTACTGCCCTAGTACAGTGCTGCCTTTGACAGGGCCATGTGCAGATAACTGCAGTGCCAGCTGTTATGCATGTCAGTGATACCCACTGCTCTCCCACTGACATACCTGGAAGTCACAATGCTATGTGGAATATGCGATATTAACAACACATGCCTATCATTGTGTCTTTGTTCCACTTTTCTTTCTGCCCTTGTCCAGACATCTTGCTGTCAGAGGTTGGGAGTTATGGGTGTGGGTACAGAGTGCATTCAACTGTGCAGGCATGTCCATTATTTGTAAAAGCAAACATAAGAAAAAGGATTATTAAGAATGACTACTGGCACCATACAGCCCTTATATTCTCAAAAGCCTTGGCACCACTGCTACTCATATTACTAACATCTTGAAGGATGTCTGGACAAGGGCAGAAAGAAAAGTGGAACAAAGGCACAATGATAGGCATGTGTTGTAAATATCACCCTTACATACTGAGAATGTCAGTGGGGTGAGGGGTTTGCAGTTGTGGGAATTGTTTGAAGGTTATGTATTTGGAAACAGTAATGTCTATTATTTTGTAACATCACACTTCAATTATATGTAACTAACTTGCCATAAAACGACAAGTTTATGTAGAAAGGATGAAACCTCTAGCAAAAACACCTGGATGACCTGCCAAAAAATGTACAGGTCAGAGGTATGCACATGCAAGGATATGACATCTCAGGTTAGAAAGATACCACACAAGCAGGAGATCCCAGCCAGTATATCACCAACTTGCTGAACTGTTCACACAGCTGTGTGTCATTACTACACTGGCTGTAGCTGCACCTCACAAATGACCTTGTTGGGCAAGAATTTACATAGCTGCCCTCATAATATTGGTCTATGCATCATGCAACTACTATTCCTCTGGTAAAACACTGTGATGATCTGAGGATGTCTGGCACTAGGTAATGACACAATTCATTGCAGTTTCAGACTACAGATATGTCAGAAAATGTCTGATAAACAAAAGAAGTACCCTGAGGAAAGTTCTGTGTACACCTGAGAGGTATGGCTGTAGCACACCAAACCCTGGACTGGGGTACAACTGTCTCTGGAATGGAGTCGCACCCTAGCCATAGATGGTCACACTGGCCATGTTCCTACACTTAGAGAATCACAGGACATGTTGGAACCCACACTGGAATATATGACTGTATAGTGTATATATGTCCTTGTATACAGATAGCTATGTACACCTCAACTGCCCCCCCCCCCCACACACACACACACATCCATCAGGATTACCCTCAGCTAGCTGTAGGTGGCCCATATGTGATATATCTGGCTCTGTTGCATGGGATACACACACATATATATGGGTAATAGATAACGTATGTCAAGCATATACATACATAGATGTGGTGAACTGAGAGACAGTGATACAGAGAGAGGCACAGGGGGACACAGACAGAGTGAGTCACACTTATGGATATCCTGAATGGTATACAGTGATGCCCTGCTGTGGACAGTGGCATACCAGTTGTAAACAATCGCACATGCCAGCATAAAAGGTGAGCCCCATTTTGTAACATTACTGAGGTTGAGTTTATAATATCACATCACCTGCCTTTGTGTGTGTGTCTCCATAGGTCCAAGTACTAGGAGACTCTTCCCACTCAGTACACTTCACATTGCCCTAATTCACAAGATCTGCTGCTAACATTCACCTTAGAAATACCATTGAACACCAATTACCCCAATAAGCTCTGTAGCACATGTGATAACTACGTAACACTGTAGTAGAAATAACTAGATAGGTAGGAGTTCTAATCTCAATACTGGCAACAGTGTGTGTGTGTGTGTGTGTGTGTGTGTGTGTGTGTGTGTGTGTGTGTGTGTGTGTGTGTGTGTGTGTGTGTGTGTGTGTGTGTGTGTGTGTGTGTGTGAGAGACAGTTGTGTGAGACAGTTGTGTGAGTGAGGAGCTGTGTGTTTCTTTGTAGGTGAAACAGTTTTAGGCCATTCCCACCCAGAACACTTCCCAGTGCCCCACTTCATCACTCCTGCTGATGCCATTCCCCTTATCAGCATCTTTGGTCAGTTGTCACCCCAGTAAACTCTATAGCATGTGTAGTAACTGTGTACCACAATAGTACAAATCACTAGCTAGACAGGGGTTCTAATCTCCAATCTGGCAAATGAGTGTGTGTGTATGTTTGTAAGAAAAAGTAGTTTGATAAGTCTCCCACCCACTGCCCTACTTTATTTCTCCTGCTGATGTCATTTCCCTTATCAGCACCTCTGGCCAGTTATCAGACCAGTAAGCTCTGTAACACATGCAATAATTGCATAACTCTATAGTACAAATAACTCGATAGTCAGGGGTTCGACTCTCAGATCTGGCAAATGCGTGGCTGGGTGTATAAGTGTGTGTGTAATTGTCTATGTTTGTAGGAAGAAGTATTTTGATAAGTTACCCACACACTGGCCTACTGTATCAGTCATGCCGATGTCACTCCCTTTATAGGTTCATAGGTGTGTACTAGGCTAATGGCCCTGGAGCCATTACACGCCTAGCCATTAGAAGTGCCTTGCCATTGTGCCACCTGATGTTATTTCTCAGTGACCCCATCAAGTAGAGCCACTGGAGAGATCCCTGGGTGAACTTTCTATTACCCATCCACTCATCAAGATCTCTCTGGAACAAGGTCATCTAGGTGCTTTGCTTGACATGTATGGGAAGTCTATTCCAGGGCATGTGCAGTCTCTGGGTGAGGAACCTGTCCCTCCAGCATGTTGTGCTGATTGTGGTAATGAGGTCGAGGTCTCTACAGTGTGTGGTGCAGAGATACTGGAATGTCTTTAGATGTAGCATTTGTAAAAGAGCTTGGTCAGACATGGCTTTGCAAATTAAGCAGAGATTGCCTATAAGTAGGTGATATGAGACAGAGAATAAGTGGTGTCTTTTGAGTTTTTCTGTGTAGGATATGTGTTTAATGTCTAGGATCCTCATTGTGAGGTACTTCTGTGACCTATCCAGCTGTTGCAGGTGTCTAGTGAGGTACATGCCAAATGGGCCATTATACTTGATGATTGGTCTAATGAGAGAAGAGTACACAGAGACAATGACCTCCTTCTTCCTGGATGCAAACCCATTGGTAATGAGATGTGCCACATAGAAGGATTTCCTGACCATAGTGGCAATGTGGTGGTTAAAGGACAGGTTGCCGTCAACCTGTGTACTCAGATATCTTATAATGCCTACAGTGTTCAGTGGACTCCCATCGATGTGGTACTTAGTGGGAACTAAAATTTTACCAAAGGGGCTGATGATGCATTTTGTGGTGTTAAGCTTCAGGCCCTGGTTTCCACACCTGTCAGTGGTCTCAGTGAGGCTTTTCTGTAGGATGTCTGCATCACTTGTGGAGTTAATGATGGCTCCCAGCTTGCAGTTGTCTGAGAACTTGGTCAGCCAGAGTTCCTTTGTGTTGGCCTGGACTCCTGAGAAGTACATGCTGAACAGGAGAGTACCCAGGACTGAACTTTGTGGGACTCCACTCATGATTGGCTGGCAGTCTGACTTGGAGATCGCTACGTTCACACTGTGTGTTCTATCTGTGAGCCAGTTTGCAACCCCCCTAGTGATATAGGGGTTGATGCCTAGTTTGATGGGTTCATCCATAATTCCTGACTGGGGAATAGTATCAAGTGCCTTGGCCAGATTGATCTAGGCTGCATGCAGTGCCTTACTGTCATACACAGCCCTGGTGACTGACTCAAAGACATCAAACAGGTTGAGCAGGCATGATCTCCCTTTCACAAAGCCAAACTGTGTGGGACCAGAGTTAGGAGATTACCTATATGTTTATCGATCATGTGCCTGATGATGCACTCCATAGCTGTATACATCAGACTTGTCAGGCTACTGGACTGATAATTCCCAGGGTCTGTAGTTGCCACACGTTATGGAGAGGGATGACTGTAGCAGTGCACCATTTGGGAGAGACAAAGCCTGAGGTGAGGCTGTGATTGAACAGGGCACACAGATGTGGTGCCAGGTATCTCTGTAGTTCATGTAGAACACAGCCAGGGATAATTTGGAGTCCCATGGAAGGTTTATTCCTGCCCGTGGACAATGCAGGTGTAACCTGGGTGGCAGTAATCCCTGCGTGCCTGGCATACTTAGGGCATTCCGATTGTTCCCCTTTGGGGGAGAGATGGGTAAAGCTGGCACTGAATGTGTTGGCAAGAATGTTGGCAATATCAGTTGGTTCAGTACAGGAGGTAACACTGTGCAGTAACTCAGAGCACTTCTGGGTATTGCCATGGAGGTTCTTGATATCACTAACAAATGATATGTGATTGTTAGTGTCTGCTGCAATTCTGCTATCATAGGATGGCTGTAGATGATTTCATGAGGGATCTCAAGTTGTTGAGGCTAATAAGGGGGTTTCGTCACTCTTGGGACTCCACCTTTTTCTGCAACAGTTTCTTCCTTCTGTTGTATGGGTTATTAAAGGCAGGAAACCACCGGATTGGCCTCCAGTGTTTGGAGGAGAGTGACATGGTTTTGTTGGGTATGGCTAGTTCCATGGATTGATGTACATGTTTGTACAGTGCATTAGTGTATGATTCAGAAGTCATGCAGTTATTTTCCATTGGCATGGGTGCTGTGATGTAGCCACCTCTGTTCTTATGAGCCCAAAATCAGCTTTGGAGAAGTTTTTCAAGTTGGTTACCTTTGTAGGGGGTGTGGGTGAGATGTGGATTTTCATGGTGATTACTCTATGTTGGATCTGACCAGGTAGCGATTGACTGCTGTTGTAAATCAACAGTCCCATATGTTAATAATCAACACAGGTCAGGGATGTTGCTTCCTCTACTGGGTATTAGAATGAGCTGGTCCAGGGCATTGTAACTGATGAATTCCAGGAAGTGTTGGGCCAGTGTATTGGTGCTTGAGTATCTTACCCAGTTGCTGGAGGAGTAGTTGAACTCTCCTAGTATGAGAGTGTTGGTTTGGACCATGATAGTTTCCAGGGTGTTGAGGAATGTGAATTGAGAGTCTAGAGACATGGATGTGGACCTATAGCAGGCTATGACCTGGATTGCACTATTACCCAATGTCAGTTGTACCTAAAGTATCTCAGATGCCATATGCTGTGATACTAATCTGGATGTGTGCATATTCATTATTACTATGGAGACACCACAACCTTTGTAGCTGTGGTCCATGTTTTGGTGCTGACAGGTGTGGAATGAGTTATAGGCTGGTAATGCAGGGGTGCTGTCTGCTGCAGTAAACTAGGTATCCGTTACAGCACAAATGTCAATGTTCTCCATTTTGAGGAGTGCTTTGAGTGGCTGCATCTCAAGATAAAGAAGTATAGTGTTGTGCAGCATGACCCTCTGATTGCATATATGTATAGCTGTTACAGTGGTAATTTGATTTGGAACACCACCTAAAAAGGCACTATAGAGGTGTTAAGACACTTAGCCAGTACCTGGAAACCCAGGGATGATAGATGCAGGTGATCTCTGGCAAGCCATCGCAGTCTGTCAATCATGTCATCCCAAACAGACAGATACTGGATCCTATGAGAGTGACACCAGATACTTACGCCAATTGTTCAAGTCAATAATTTGCTGTTTGTACTGTGGTATCATTCTGGGTGACAGTAGTATACTGCTCAGGGCTAATGTCATACCTGCCTGGCCCACATAATCTGAGAGCTCCACCATGACTCTTTTCATATAGTCCCTGGAGGTGCATATCAGGTCATTCACACACACGTAGACAATGACAGAGTGATACTTGTAGTTGTTGTGGAGTGACCTGTCTGGGTGTGTTATGTGTTGGATTCTGGAACCTGATAAACAGCAGACTGCTACCTCTCCATGTTCAAGCTAGTGAGTGGGACATCTGTGTGCCTCACTATTAAGTCACTTATGATTACTGTATCAGGCAAGGTGGTTGGCCTTTGGGGCTTAGGTTGAGGGGCATACTGTGTATATAAGACATTACCTGTGGTTTGTGCTGTGTTGTGGTGGTTGAGTGGGTGTCTGACTTGATGGTCTCTGCTGTTTGGGTAAATGTCTATTGAGGGCCTCTGTGAAGGTGGATGTGTGGTTATGGCTTGTATGTCAGAACTGTGATAGTGGGTGTTCTGGAGGGGTATGTGTTCCATGTGGTTTGTTGCAGGTGTTGACCCTTCTCCTCTTGACCAGCTAGTCCAGTCTTTGCTGGAGAGTGCATATCTTCCAATTCAGTGATATAGGGGTATCTCTCACAAGTCTGAGTTTTGGGAGTTTAGAGGAGAGGGTTTTCTGTGTCTGTGAGGCAGTTGCAGCAGTGCCTCAGAATGCCCACTCTTCATTTCTAGATACACTGGAAAGTATTAGGATACAACCCAACACCCTAATAATGGCCAATTTCAACTACCCCACCATTAACTGGGAAAACTACTCATGTACCAACTCTTTTGCTCAACGTTTTCTGGAATTCATAAATTCCATTGCCTTGGATCAACTTATCCACACCCCCACCAGGGGCAGCAATATCCTAGACCTGGTCATTACCAACATGGGTGACCGGTGTTCCACACCAAAGGTCAATTCCTCATTGGTCAGATCTAACCACAAGCTAGTCACCCTAGACATCCACATCCCGTCCCCACCCCCATTAGGAAAACAACCATAAATAATTTCTCCAAAGCCAACTTCATGCTTCTTAAAACAGAAGTGGCAAACTTCACAACACCCATGCAGATGGACAATAGAGGTACAACTGCTGAATCCTACACAATTGCACTTTATAAGCACTTACATGAGTGCATGGATCATGCTATCCCTAACAGAACTAAGATGCTATCCTCAAAAAAAATGAAGCCAATCTGGTGGTCCTCTGCCATAAACAAACTCTACAACAGAAGAAAGAAACTGTTGCAAAAAAGAGTAAAATCTCATGATTGGAGGAACTCCCTGGTCAGCCACAGTAAGAAGCTGAGATCCCTCATAAAATCCTCCAAAGCTAGTTACAAAAACAAAATTGCCACTGATTCTAAAGACAACCACAAAGCATTCTATAGCTATGTCAAGAATATCAATGGCAAACCCTCAGATCTGCTCTGAGTTACAGCACAATGGCATTAAATATACAGAACCAACTGATATTGCCAACATCCTGGCAGATAGGTTCAGTGCTAACTTTACCCCCCTCTCACCTCCGAAAGGGCCCATCTCTATACTGGAATAATGCAAGGTTCCTGTAATCATGGCTGCACAGGTAAAAACCTCACTCTCCAAAGCCAAGAACACAGCATCCATGGGACCTGACAACATCCCAGGCTGCATTCTACATGAACTACAGAGTGAACTGGCACCCCACCTAACTACCATGGGCAATCATAGCCTCACCTCAGGCTTTGTGCCCACTGAATGGTGCACAGCAATGGTTATCCCACTCCACAAAGTGGGAGCCACCACGGACCCTGGGAACTACTGCCCCATTAGCCTGATGAGCCTGATCTGCAAGGCCATGGAATGTATCATCATGGAACTTATAAACAAAGACATTGGTAATCTCCAAACTCAGGACCCCACCCAGTTCAGGTTTGTAAAAGGCAGATTATGTCTCCTAAACCTGATAGACTTCTTTGAAGCAGTCACCAAAGCTGTAGATGAGGGTAAGGTGGTTCACACAGCCTATCTAGATCTTGCCAAGGCTTTGGACACCATCCCCCACTCTGGAATTATAGATAAAATCCCTATGTCACAAGATGGGTTGCCAACTAGCTCACTGACGGAACCCACACTGTGAAAGTAGCAGACTCCAAATCTGACTTCAGACCAGTGACAAGTGGAGCACCGCAGTGTTCAGTCCTGGGTCCTCTCCTGTTTGGTATCTACTTCTCTGAAGTACAGGCTAACACAGACGGTTTTTGGCTACTGAAGTTCGCAGATGACTGCAAACTAGGAACCATAATCGAAACTCCTAACGATGTGGACATCCTACAAAAGGGCCTCACTGAGACAGATGCCTGGTGTCAAAGCCATGGCCTCAAGCTCAATGCCAAAAAGTGCATTGTCATCCCCTTTGGTAAAAACTCTGTACCCATGGACTACCATATAGGCGGTAGTAAACTTAACACCAAAAGTGTGATAAGAGACCTTGTGACAGAGGTGAACAGTAGTCTCTCCTTTGATAATCACATTGCCACAATAGTCAGGAAATCCTTCTACATGGCACACCTCATTACAGAAGGGTTCTCACCCAGGGAAAAAGAGGTCATTGTTCCCCTCTACTCATCACTCATTAGACCTATTATAGAGTACAATGCCCCTTTTGGTACTTACCTCACAAGACATCAACAACAACTGGAAAGACTGCAGAAATACCTCACAAAGAGGATTACCAGCCTCAAGCAGATGCCCTATACAGTCTGTCTCAAAAATCTCCAGCTTTACTCCATCACATATCGCCTACTCAGAAGTGATCTCTGCCTAACATACAAAGCTATGTCAAACCCAGAGCTGTTGGATATGCTCCACTTAAAGAAATCCCAATCCCTCTGTGCTACACGCTCTAGGGACCTAAACCTTTTCACCACAATAAACAGAACGTGCTGGTGAGATAGATTCCTGTCCCAGACACTTCCCATACTCTGGAACAAACTACCTATCTATATCAAACAAAGCTCCTCATTAGCACTCTTCAACAAAAATCTTGATTGGATGGGAAATAGGAAATTCATCCCAGGGAAACCTTCTGTGGCTCTGCTCAACAGTGGCACAGGAAAATAATTTTCTTGGGTGGCGAAAGCCAGGGTACCTTTTTGGCTAGGCTTATATAGACCCTAGGGCCAATAGCATAGTACCTACCTATGAACCTATGAACCTACATATGAACCTATGAACCAAGTGCACCAGGTTAATGGGCAAAAGCACAGAGAAATGCACTTTAATCATGCCGGGAGGGGTGATCATAACTACTAAGTACTGGAGCTAATTCCATGAGGAATGACTATTGCTGATGGCTCTCAGGTGTGCTAGAATAATTGATAAAAAACTGTTGAACTGCAAAACTATTAAGCTATTTGAAGTGCAGGAGAGAAACAACTAGGAAAATCTATGGGAAAACTGAAGGCAGACTGTCTGGCACCTGTAACAGTTTACCTCAGCTGTGCAGTTATCAGCACTTTTGGCCAATTGTCAGCTCAGTAATCTCTGTAGCCCATGTGATAACTGCGTAACACTTTAGTAGAAATAACTAGATAGACAGGGGTTCTAATATCAATACTGGCGAGTTTGTGTATTTGTGTGGGAATCATATACTGTGTGTATTTTACCATTTTGAGTTGTGTACCACCCTGTAAACTTTCCATCACCCTACTTTACTAGGCCTGCTGATGGCATTCACCTTAGAAGTACCTTGGGACTAGGTGACATTATGTAAGCTTCATGGCGCATCTGAAAACTGCGTAACATTATTGTAGAAATAACTAGATAAGTAGGGGTTCTAATCTCACTACTGGTAACTGTTTGTGTGAGAGTCATATACTGTGTGTGTTATACCATTTTGAATTGTGTACCACCCTGTAAATTTCCTATCACCCTACTTTACTAGGTCTATTGATGTCATTCACCTTACAAATACCTTGGGATGAGGGGAAATTATGTAAGCTCCATAACACGTCTGATAACTGTGTAACACTATAGTCAAAATAACTAAATAGGTAGGGGTTCTAATCTCAATATTAGCAAGTGTGTGTCTTTGGGTGAAGATCATATCCTGTTTGGCTGATATCATTTTGGCCATCAACATCTGTTTGCCACCTCCTGATGGCATTACTTTATACAGCGTGGTAAAGGAATCTGCCTCACATGCATCATGTTAAACCACTGTGCACACCATACCTGTCCTCTGTACAGATGTCTATGGAATATCCAGATGCAAACTATATGTGGTCTGTGTCCCTTACCAATGCCCATGTATGTGATATTGTTGCCAAATTGGCCACAGTGAGTGTAGTGACACACATGCCAGCATCAGGCATCGTACCTGACTGAAACATCATGCTGATATGATGTCTGATACACTATCACTTGCCCAGGCTTGTAGGAGCAATACATGAATCCACATCCTATTTCTGGTGGGTTATCTCACCATCCATGAAGGCATTTAGAACATTCCGTGTTGTAAGAGGTGGTGTATGTCCTATGCATATAATCTATGTGGGTCATGTCATGTGAATGTAGTAGTACAGTATATCAAGGTGGAAATGTAGGTTTACTAATCTGTCTATTGCCAACTGTGTTTATGTTAGTGTATGCACATCCCCTGTGGTAGTCCTTACTGTGTGTATGCAAAGGATATACCATTTTGTCTGCCTGTTCCACCTGGTGAACTCAGGAATACATACCACAAACCTGCCATACACAGTATCGTGCATGCCCTCATCAACTGCATCGGGCTTGAGTGTATAGGAAAGAAATGGCAGGGCCAACAGGTGTTGACAGGTGAATTTGTTGCAATTAATGTAATGGCTATGCTTGTGAGTGACCTGCTGACAGTACTGCAGTAACCTGTTCTGTATTTATGAGCCTGTGGTACTACACAACACTGAGCTGACATGTCTGAAGGCTACCTGTCTGTGACAAGGGGTACATATGCAAGGTCACACTGTCTGACAATAGTGTCCCTCACACACTGTTGCATGCATACACACCTGGTACATGTACATATAAAGCTGTACATTGCCTATGACATAGTCGGTGTATTCCCACTCTTCCATACTCCCTCTTGGGAATGTCTGCTGGACCACAGCCTGCAGAAACACAGACACCTGGAACACAAACTGAATACAGCATGTCAGACTACATTCAGTCAGTGGTACTAACAGCAATAATGCATCCTGGCTAATAAGGTACATACACCTGTATGTGTGTCCAATACAGGTGCAAGCAGACAGCACTGTACATAGGATTACATAGCTACACTGTACTATATTCAGCCTGTGCATCAGACCCATATTAGCATGTCCCTACATTGATGGTATGGATGACAGGGATGTGGCACAGGTATCATCATAATTACAGGATGTGGTTTGGGTTTGCCAAAGGCCTAGGCTGGGCCATACAGTTGACATCATGTGTGTGTTTGTGGGGTGTTCATTAAATGGGCTGTGCAGGGGCAGTATGTGTGTGTGTGTGTGTGTGTGTGTGTGTGTGTGTGTGTGTGTGTGTGGAGGTGACTTGTCTGATAGTGATGTGTGTGTTTGTATGCACACAGTCACACCATGTGGCTGCCCTACACAGTGGTAGTTTGGACAGCTGTGGGCCATACATGGCAGGGTGTACAGTTCATCATATCTGGCCATGGACATGGGAACTGGCCCTGCTAGGGTTCTCATCAGCACCACCAGGTCCAAGTCCAGATGCAGTAATACTCCCTGATGGTGACTGCTGTCTGCTGGATCAGTGCCCTGTTGGGACCAGCCAGGACCACGTGCCCTTGGCCTGCTGCATTGTGGCATGGACACCACACCCCCTTCAGTAGTGCTGGTGGTACTGCCAGTACAGGAACATGATGGTGCATGACCACTTAGACCCTCAGCTAATCACGGTGCTGCCCTACATCCACTTGGCTGCTGGCCACCCCCCACCAAATGCTCAAGCACAGGTATTCCATGGTCAAGGAGTGTCAAGGTCTCCCCCCACCATCTATCCATGACCTCAGTATGCTCATAGGTGGCCATAGAGAGTTCATGATTATCGCCATGGACACCAGGGATGTGCTCATCCATAACATTGCATATATGTCTGTTGTTACATTCATTACATGCCTGTGCCTCCTTGCTGGACTGAAACATGTGTCTGGTGAGTGCTGCTGTGGCACTTGCAACAGGGGCATCACATGCTGCAATCCTCCTCCGAGCATCCCTGCCCATTTGCCTGTGTGGGACCTTGCCACCACTCTGGGTATGGCTAGTGCCTGCACCCTTACCTGTCATAGTCACCACACTAGCTTGTTCCATGCCACCACCCGCTAACTGTCCATTACCTGTGGCCATTGGAGACAAGGTATGTGTGGGCATTGTAACTGTGTGTGGGGATGGGGTTAACAACAGTGGGATGCCAACCGATGGCACAGATTCAGCCCCTGACAAACCCAACTGTGCCTCAATAGGAGCATCATCATTTTCAGAGTATGCAGTGACATTGACATCAGGATCAGAGCAGGAGGGACTGCAGCCTCCATGTCCACCTGTGAGGAAAAAACAACATATGCAAATTGGGAAAACTGCAAACCAACAACTGTACGAAAAATAGCCAATGGAGAAACAAGAATACTCCACAAAAACATTTTAATAAACGAATACAAAAAATACAACATAAAGTGCTTTTCATCCAGCCAAATGACCAGACTTCTTCAGACAAAAGCGCATTCCCAAATACAGTCATTTAAATAGCATACACACTCCCTCCCATAAGATAATCCACTAATGAATTGTACCCATTTACAAATTGAATCCTAAAAGGAACACAGTTTCCTTCTTAAAATAAACAAACTTTTATAAATATATAATACCAATAAGCAATATTCACTAAAAGCAATCCTATTAAAACTGCAAAATATATGACTAATTATAATAAAATGAAACATGGTAACACTAAAAATATGTGTGAATATGTGAATTATAAATGTTTTTTGTGGAGTATTCTTGTTTCTCCATTGACTATTTTTCATACGACATATGTAAATTACTACCTGCACTATAAGGTTTGCTTTTACACACACAAACACACACACACACACACACACACACACACACACACACACACACACACATGCACACACACACACACACACACACACACAAACACACACACACACACACACATGCACACACATGCTCATATTTGTGGTCTATTCCCCATAACTCCTGTGTTTGTCTGATACATTACTGGGATGACCTGTGGGATGGTGCCACTAATTAATGTCTTAATTTGAGGTGCAGACTGCATAACCTGCAGTACATGCATGTTAAAACAAAGGCAGTTACTCAAACTTCTCAAGCTTACAGTGGATATAGTAATTGTACTCACCCCTGTTAACATGCCAGGATTTTCTGATATATCACAAGATCTCAGAAATCAGTTCATAACTTTTCCCTCATTTCATATGACATACAACCTGTGCAATTCAACTGAAGAACATACACATCAGTCACGGGTAACATGGTAAATGCAATAGGTTCAATAGGCTGATTGCTGGAGTGTGCACACCCTTAAAGTAATACTCTGTTAAAGCAGCTTTTGATTTCTTCACAGCATTCAGTCCTCTTAAGAAGGTGTCTATCAGCATGGCACATCTTGACTTTCCAGTGTTTGTACACTCTCCCTTGAAAACACCTCCAACTATGTCAGATTGCAAGGGCTTCTCCTGCGCACTCCCATCTTTAAGTCACCCTGCATATTTTCTATTGGATGTAGGTGTGGGCCCTGGCTGGGCCAGTGCAGAATGTTGTATATGTTCTGGAGAAGCCATCCTTTTGTTGATTTGGATGTATGATTTGGGCCATTGTTGCGTGGAAAGGTGGAATTCCTCTCCATCCACAGCTATGTGGCAGACACCAGAAGTATTGGAGCCACAAAGGACCAGTGTTTGGAACTGTTCATAATCCCCTCCAACTTGCCTACAGCCCCATTTCCAGCTTGTGAACAGCAACAGCAGAGCAGGACACTGACATCACCATGCTTCACCATAGGGGTGGTGTTGTTGTGGTGATGCACAGTGGTGTTATTGTGCCATACAAACCTGTCAGAATTATGGCCAAATAGTTCAACCTTGGTCCCATATGATTATAACACATTTTCCCACTTGCTTTTTGGAGACCTGATGTATTGCTTTCAGACTTTCTCCAGGCCTGGATATTGTTCGGTGTGACAAACTGCTGCCTTCTTCCAACCCTACCCCATAGGTGAGACATATGGAGACCATGAAAGATTGTTGTCACATATAGTACACACCCAGTACTTGGTAGAGATTCATGCTATTCCTTCACTGTTGCTGTAGGGCTCCTGGCAGCCTCTCTGACCAGTTTTGGTGTTGTATTTTCATAGAATTTGGATAGATGGCCACTCCTTTACAATGTCATTGTAGCCCCATATTTTCACCACCTTTTAATGACTATTTGCACTGTGTTCCATGGTATATGCAATGCTGTGGAAATGTTTGGTACCCTTCTCCAGGCTGATACATCTCAAAAATGTGGTCCATTAGCATCCTCATCAGCTCTAAGGAGACCATAGTTGTTGCTGTAGAAGGCAACTGGGTATATGTTAGGATAATCGTGGTAGGACAGCTGACTGTTATTTGCTGTCAATCAAAGAGTCTCTGTAATTGATGAGAGGTGTGTACCCAATAAGATGTAATGCTGTAGATATATCAAAACTGTGTCAACACAGTATTAGCTTCAGCCTGTGCACACTTATGCATCTAGGTTGTTGTACAATTGTTATGTGTCATAATTGTTTCCATAACAGATTTGTTTGCTTTACAATTGAATTGTACAGGTTATAGGTCACATGACAGGTTGGCAGGAATTTGAAATTGTCTCTTGTGCTCCCATTTTTGTATATCACAAATACCTGGCATTCTAACAGGTGTGTACACCCTTTATATGCACTGTATAACACTAATTCATACAATATGACCCTAGTTTTTGGCCTTTGTCCCCTCATTTTGTCGGTCTCTGTCCAGATGTCCTGCAATGACAGATTGTGAGGTATGCTACAGATATGTGACATCTCATGCAAATAGGCCCCTGTGATGACCACCATAATGCAATGCAGTAAACACCACCATACCTGAACATGCAGATATTGCCCAATGGCTGAGTGTAACAGTTGTGTGTATTGTCACATGCATGACCTTAACATGCCTGGGGTACTGGTGAGCCACAACAAGAAAATCCCATATTTACCAGCTTCAGGCTGTTGTCCCACGTGCAGACCAGAGGGACCTAAGTAGTTGTGGGGGAGAGGTATTGTCAGCAGATTCAAATATGGCATTGGTACAAGATGAATGCTACATTTCTGCACAGGTACAGTACACACTATGATATTATACAATTTGCTGTCCTTCACCATAGATGTGCACTTGTGTGCATTACTAAACCACACCCACTAATCCATACGCATCTGACTATATAAAAGAATGTTTCACTGTTACTTCATTACTCTGATGTGCACGTTGGCCTTACCTGCATGCTCCTCACCTGTTGCCTGGGTGTCACCCACCTCTATGACTGGTGTTTCATGTGTTTGATGTGTGGGAGCTACCCTGAGGTTGGCAAGGAGCCCCTCTGATGCTGTAAGTGGGGACTGTGTGGCTAAACCCCACCAGTAGCAGCCCTTTGCAGGGCATAGTGTATCAGGTCAGTTGCGTTATGCCTGACCAGATCGTATGTTTGTCCATGGTGGCCCAAGATGTTCACACTTGACAAGATCATCCCACAGGGCAGTTCGCTCCTGCAGATTTTGTCGGCTACGACCAAAAAGAACAGCATAGTGTGTTATCACAGCTTCTGTGATGTCTGCTGTCTCTGCAGCAGTGTATGTGGGTTGCCTCTGCATGGCACCTGGAAGACATAAACAGGGAAACACATCACAGGTCCTCAGACATTGCCCAGCATACCTCTCAACCTGGAAACATCAAAAATCTGGACAAGGCCTATGAAAAATAGGTACAAATCTGTGCGCTGATTAACATAAAATTTGAATATATAATTAAGTAACCCCACCCACCAATGGAATTGTGGAATACCTACCTTCAAATGTAAACTGAAGAACAGACAACCAAAATATGGCACCAGAGTCCCCCTGCAGCCAGTCAAATGTCCCATTACCTATCTATTTGTCCCATTTACCATAAACACTAATGTGTGCATACTGCTTTACTTCTACAATGATTATTTGGATTTTATTTTTACATTTTATAGCACAATGCACAAACACTAAGACATCTGTTAAACAAAGCAATACTTACTGTCTCACAATAAAAAATAGACTTGGCATTAAAACCTATCTGCCCTTGAAACTCACATTAATCAAAACAGCATTGAAGCCCACACCACATCCAAAGAAAATGCATCTGGCCAGTGGTGGATAAAGATTACATTTGGGCTGTTTTCAAATCATTGGCCCCTTGTACACAAAACAAGAAACATAGTGGCAGCATACCTCTCAACCTGGAAACATCAAAAATCTGGACAAGGCCCATGAAAAATAGGTACAAATCTTTACGCTGATTAACATAAAATTTGCATACACAATTATGTAACCCCGCCCACTCTAGTGGACCTGTGGGATACCAACTTTCAAATGCAAACTGAAGAACAGACAACCAAAATATGGCACCAGAGTCCCCCTACAGCCATTCCAATGTCTCATTACCTGGCTATTTCACCCCATTTACCATAAACACTAATGTGCATACTGCTTCAGTTCTACAATGATTTGGATTTTATTTTTACATTTTATAGCACAATCCACAAACACTAATAGACTTCTGAGAAACAAAGCAATACTGTCTCACAATGAAAGCAGACTTAGCATTAAAATGTATCTGCCCTTAAAACTCACATTCATTGAAACAGCATTGATACCTGCACCACATCCAAAGAAAATGCATCTGCCCAGTGGTAGTGGAATAAGATTACCTTTCGTCTGTTTTCAAATCACAGACCCCTTGCACACAAAAGAAACCTATGTGTTCTTTGAACTTTATTAAATTATATTCCTTGTATAACACAGCACACTTGTTTAGACTTACAGCGCATTTTAAATTTATTGTTTGAATATTCTTCCAGCAGGCAATGAAACAAAATGCATGATGAACCAATAATGACAACACTGCCCAGTTCAGAACATTTCCATCATAAAAGTCTGCTCAAACTTCTACAATCCACCAGTATCAGCAAACATGCACAATCTCTACAGAAGTAAAAGTCGGATCTAAATAATTTCACATTAAAGAGATCTGTAACCAATGAAGAGGTTGCTGCTAGCAAACAACTTTATATTCATTGTTTCATCTACAAATAAAGTACCCATTGCCCTTGAATAAATTGCTTATGTTACATTAAAACAATAAGCCACTTATAGCCAGTAATATTGTAATAGGGAATGGATGGCAAACTGATAACAGATTCATTTAGTTACTAGGCATCTCTGCCAAAAAGGACATTCTCAAGACTGCAGCATCCAGCCCCTTTAAAAGTATAACACAGTACAATATCAGCAATCTACATACTGTGGAAGTAGAACCCACAGCCTTCTGCATCAAAAGCAAGTGTTCTACCTGTTGTGCTACTAACACAAACCAACTTACCATAAGCAGCACTAAACGTATCTTTCTGAAGAGCTGCATATACACACACACACAAAATTCAAATAAGATGTTTCTCAGTAAGGAATGTACCAGCCCAAAGAAAAGGCTGCTCCTTATGGAGCCCAAAGCATGCTAGTGCAATTAATTGTCTCTCAGTAAGCTACACATTTCAAATACGATGTTTGTCTCAGTAAACTACACACTTAAAATAAAATGTTACTACTGCTGCCAGTTAATTCAAATAAGTTACCAATGCCCAGAGTACACATTTCAAAAGAGAAGTAAATGGAACTCCAAATAACAGTGGCAATTTTCTCTCAGTAAACTACACACAGTTCAACAGTTAAATACGCTGACGTTTGTGTCAGCCAGACAGTTCATTCAAAGAAGTTATCAATGCAACTGTCTCTCTATGGAGTAAACTGTACTTGAAAGAGCAGTAAAGAAAACAAATCTGTTTCTTACGGACCCCAAAGCATGTGATATTGCTTGTGGATTCAAACAAAAAGTTATGAGTGCAATGCGAGCCCAAATAAAAACAAATAGCAATGCAGGAAACGGAACTTCAAACAGCAGTAAAGACATTTTCTTACGGAGCCCAGCTGCCCAAAGCATGCTAGTGCATTCAAATAAGACGTTATTAGTGCAATTGTAAACAAATCTGTTCCATTTCTGAATAAGAGCCAGTGCAATTGTAAACAGATCTGTTTCTTATGGAGCCCAAAGCATGCTAGTGCAATTAGTTGTCTCTCAGTACACTTTAAATAAGATTTTATTAGTGTTGCGGCTACCAGTTAATTCAAATAAGAAGTTACCAATGCCCAAAGCACACACTTCAAAGAGCAGTATATAGAACTTTAAACAATGACAATTGTTTCTCAGTAAACTACTACACACACGGTTCAACAGTCAAATACATTGACATTACTAGTGCCAGCCAGACAGTTCATTCAAATAAAACTATTTCAAATAGCAGTAAAGAAAATTAGTTTGTTTCTTACAGAGAAATACAGACCCCAAAGCATGCTATTACTAGTGCATTCAAATAAGAAGTTACGAATACGAATGCAATGCGAGCACAAATAGCAATGAGCGAAAGGAACTTCAAACAGTAAAGAAATTTTCTTAAGGAGCCCAAAGCATGCTGTGCATTCAAATAAGAAGTTATTAGGCAACTGTAAATGAATTCATTTCTAAATGAGAAGTTACCAACACCAGACTTTGTAAATTAATCTGTTTCTTACGGAGCCCAAATGCATTCAAATAAGTTACCAGTGCAAATGCGAGCCCAAAGAAAACAAATAGCAATGAAGGGGATTGCGGACATGTGCACAGATGCACAACACATAAATACACTATCCACAAATAATTGTCCCATGCTTACCTGCTCGCGATGCCTGCCTGGCCTGCTGCTTGGAAAAATAAAACAGATATGGTACTGCTGCAGTGCTGCGGCTGCCTATAATTCCCATTTCCCATTGCTGCTGTATACTTGCTCGCAGCCGGCCCGACTTGGAAAAAAAAAACTGATGAGCAACATTACTGCCTGCCATTAATGTTCCTGCGGCCTGCCTGGTAAGGTTCAACTTCTCGCTGCTCAGTATTCCCGCTCGCACTACGCAGCCAGCTGGAATAGCCGGAAATAATGACGCGAGCTCCTTGAGCTCAATTCCAACTGGCTGGTAGCCCTGACGGCGCTGACGTCATCCCGCACGTGATGACGTCAGCTCCGACAGCGCTATTTTTTAAAAAATAAAAAAAATGAAGCAAAAAAATCGTAAATGAAGGGGTGCCAATCGGGAATCGTGGCACCCCTTCATTTGAACCCCAAAACTCGGTAAATACCGAGTAATTCGGTATGGTTGGGAGGTATGAGTGGCAGGCTGCCTCTCTCCATTAGAAATACAGGTGCTAGACCTGGGGTGCATTTCTAACTTCCATGCACTAGTCCAGGATTCTCTTGAATAGGGTTAGGGAAAAGCTCTGTTTCACACAGACGGGAAACCTGCTCCAGAAAAGAGGAATTCTCTAAGACATATACCTGTCTGTCCCTCTAATGTGTGAAATCCCTAGGTCAGGTAATTCTGGTGCTATTTGTTTTGCAGATACCCAACAAGGTCCATCAGAGTGGGATCCAAGGATGCCTTGTATGCCATGCACAGATCACCTCTCATCATTCTGTAGGAAAAAGAATATAGAGATAGGGCTTTGAGGGGATCTTCACAGGACATGCAGTTTAGGTTTGTATTCTTTTTGTGAGTAACATGCAGCATTCATGCTGAGGAAGAATTTTACGATTATCTTTAAAATATTAAAAATTACATTTTTAAACTGTTATAATGTAATCTGCAACTGGAATGCAGATGCTCCATATCCAGACACTTTCCTGGCAGTCTTGCCAAATAAGTGAATTCTTCAGATTTGATCTGAACTGGATGGTGAAAGAGCTTGCTAAACAACATTTCTGTTGCTGGTTTTTATTATAATTCAAAATACTTTATACAGGCTAAGTTCTGCAACAGAATTATCAGTGGGGTATGATTTTAATATAGTATGTCATTGTTTCTTGTGTCTGTTATTAACAACATTTTTCAACATATGTACGGTAGCAAAACAAATTGCTGACTGACCATTTTGAAGACAAGGTCACTTCAAAGCCACCCCTCCTCAATAAAGGCTTGTTGTCAGAAAGTGATGTTAAGCCTCTCATTAGAAAAAGCTGACAAGTTGTCTTTCAACTGAATACATGCTATGTTTCAAACTGACTCATCTATAAAGTGCAGAACACTGAACCTTGAGCAGTGCAAACAGCCTGCAGAGCTTGAAGAGACAGTGAAAAATACAAAGGCCTTAGTTGTACCAATGTTCATCATTTTTGGAAATATCATGTGAAAACATTAACTTTTAACACTAAACTACAAATATGGAATACACAGGTAGGTCTCATGTTTCCATTAAGTGTAACCAAACATAAAAAATAAAAGAATAATTTAAAACCTGTACTTATTTCTTTAAATTAAAAAGTAATGCTTTAATGACCTTCCCCTAAGAAACTTAGCTCTGCCATCCTTAGATGTTTTCCTCCATGGAATGTTGCCATAAATTCTTTCAGAGATATGCAGACCAGACCTGATCTAATGGACAAGCATGCTCCAGCAAATTAATCATTTTACTATACCGATGCCTAATTTCCCCTATTCCTCTTTTGTCATAGAGATAAAGCTGCAGCACTGACAGTTTGAAATCAGTATGCCCTGCTCTTCATCTCTGGTTTTCTTCCTCCCCCATCCACTTACCCAATTAACCTTCTCAACACTCTTCCCTCTTATATCACTATCCTTCCCTTTAGGAGGCATTTAACTGCATAAACTCCACACTATTCTGCCACCTGCAAATTATGCACATCTGACTCATGCTTGATTGTACTTACAGTGTTGCTCTTTATCAGCTCTGCATTATTAACTCCCCGATACTCCAGTATCTGATTAAGCCTTCTTCAGCAGGTTCTGAGATGCAAAACATTGTGCTACTAATCACTGTAGTTACCATAAACTTGAGTGGAAGCTCCATTCCTATGCTCTCTATACAAACAAGTATGAACAGTAACTGATTTCTGAGACATACACTACATTTTAATCTCAGCTCCTGTAAAGCCATTATCACTCACATCACAGACCCAAATCTATGCTTGGAATGTGATCTCTCACATTATCCATGAAAGAGGCCTGCTGGCTAAATGAGCTCTAGATAAACAACAAAATTAATCCGACTGAAGGCAATTTTCTGTCCACTGTTAGTGCTTCATGGCCAAGTCTAGGGAACAGGATGATAGCTTATTTTTAATACAACCCCATTTATTGTTGGTCTGTGAGCTGCTGTTCTGCTTTATCAGTAAATGCCCAACTCCCAGAATCCTAGCCAACCCTAAACTACATGATGACTTGTGATACTCCAAAAATCTTCTGAATGAGAAAGCAGTATTGCAAACTGCTGAGAATGAAACCAGACCTTGTTATCCAATTATGTTTACAAGTCAAGTCTTAAAATACGGTTTAACAAATGAGTCAAAACAGTTAGGTAAAATACCAATAAACTGTTTAATGAATAAAAAGATGAGCGCTTTCGCTATACAGCTTCTTCAGATCTCTAACAATATTTCTTTGAAAATGCAGAGCCTATATACCATCTGTGGTTAATTGATAGTAATTACTCTTCTGTTGACGTCATACATATAGTACATTCCACTGTTGATAACAATACCAACCTATATCCAGAAGTTAGGATAGCCAATGATATAATTAAGCCAATAGAAAATGGGCCTGAACATAAACGCCCTGATGGACCGGTAGTTAGGCCTAAACAAATGTCCTCGAATTTGACCCTCAACTCCAGCATGCCCTATCAGTTGGTTTTTCCACTACCGGTGCGAGCGGAAAACAAGTTCCGCTCTCGCTCAGTGAGCAGAGGGAGGCAGAAGAGAAAGTTATCAGTAGAATACACTCCACAGAAAACACTAAGGACAATGTGGGTGGACAAACATTAGTGCATAACATGTCACACACTATTTTGTCTGAGGATGATTTGAGATTATTGAACAAAGGACTTAATTTTATTCCAAGGAGCAAGAGCAATATGGTAGACGCAATCATGGATGTCAGACTATTTTGTAGAAACATAATGCTGAAATATATGCACAAAGATAACATTCAGACATTCTCTGACCATAATTTTAGGTTTAAGAACTTGAGTGAATTTACACCCACCAACCACCCTTTAATAGAAGCATATATGAAATTAACAGAGGGTGATCTATATGACTACTATGAAAATAGGACACCCAATAAACAACATTTTAGAAATGACAATCTCACGTATGGTGAAAGACTTAGTCTAAAGAAACTGCAAAGTGATGCTAATATATCTATTAGACCAGCTGACAAGGGAGGGAAAATAGTAGTTATGGATGCAACTGACTACAAAGAACGCATGGCTACAATGTTATGTGATGACTTTTATGTTAAGGTTAACAGGCATGATGTCGATAATACTATTTAATGTGTACATAATACCATCATGGACATATATATGGGGCATTTGATTGACAAAGATACGTATGATTTTCTCATAGTCTCTCACCCTATTATACCTACCATTAACGGCCTCCCGAAAATACATAAGGATCCATCAAACCCTCCCCTGAGACCTATAGTGTCAGGACGCAACTGGGTAACAGAACATTTATCTGTATACGTGGAAAAACATCTGAGATATGTCTTGAACAACAACAATACGGTTTTGAAGGACTCCAGGCAGTTTTTACTTGATTTATACACCTGTATTAAGGATTTAACAGTCAATATGGACTACATTTTTGTAACATTTGATATTCAATCCTTATTTACAATGATCCCAAATGATCTGGGAGTCATGTATGTTACTGAATATATGCGTAGTCACGGAGACTATTCTACAGTTAAGATTGACTTGATTACCTGTTTCTTGGAGTTAATATTAGAGAACAACTTATTCATGTTTAATGAGCATATATACAGACAGAGAGATGGCGTAGCTATGGGCACACCTTGTGCCAATAGCTACGCCAACATGTTCTTGGCTCATTGGGAGGAGCAATATTTATTTAAGGTAGACCTGTTTATGAAACATGTTATTTTCTATCGACGTTTTGTAGATGATTTGTTCATCCTATGGAAAGGTACAGCTGAGCAATTAGAATTATTTTTTACGACCTTAAATAATCTTACTACATGCCTTAAATTCACAAAGAATTATTCTCAATATAGGATAGAGTTCCTAGACATGTACATTGAAAGACTTGATAATAACATCATTAACACAGGGGTCTTTCGGAAAAGTTGTTATAGTAACAACTTATTATTTAGATCAAGTATGCACCCCCCTCATGTCTTTAGAAACATCATGAGAGGCCAGGCCATCAGGGCATCTAGACTGAACCCTATGGAACATTGTTTTGAGATTGAGCTATCTAATCTGAATGATAGGCTAATGCAACGAGGTTACAGTAGGAATGAAGTTAGTAGGCATTTGAAGGATGCAACAGATCTAAGACTTACTAGAGGTTTACCTTATTTTGGGCCACAAGAACGCCCAGTAGAACAGAATTTAAATATTGTGACACCACAACCAACTAAATTTATGACACAGTTTACATCAGATAATTTACAACTGAGAGAAATAATGCATAAACATTGGGACATATTGTTGGTTGATGATGATTTAAAAGCGATAGTAGGCAACTATCCGAAGTTTCTATATAAAAATAAAAAGAATTTGAAAAGGAAGCTCTGTTATACCAATACTATTCAACCAGAAAGGAATAATGGCTACACTAGACCTTGTGGACGATGCAACTTCTGCAGTTATATAGATAGTACCTCACATTTCTATCATCTGGATTTAAGAAAGAATTTTCTAATTTCTGCTGAAGCAGATTGTATGACACCGCACATAGTCTATTTAGCTATATGTCAGATGTGTTCCTCATTCTATGTAGGAAAGACTAACCGTCCTTTCAGGGATCGAATGAGAGAACACATCTATCATATTAGGAAAGGTTCAATACATAATGCTCTAGCTAAGCATGTACTGATGACAGATACCTCACACATATTCAATTTTAAAGCCCTTGAAGTGATATATCCGAACCCTAGAGGTGGTGATATCCATACGTTTACAGAAGGCAGGGAAAATGAATGGATACTTCTTTTGAAAGCTGATAAAGGTTTAGGCCTCAACGAGAGAGCAAGTTTAAGACCGAAGTTGAGGCAAAGGAGGAATATAAGATAAAATGCAGCTTTTTATATATACCCCTATGTAGAGATAGGCATGTATCCATAGACAGAAAGTGGTACATTTCACTATGTTTTTTAGTTGAAATGTTTTAAAGTATAGATTAATTAGTGCATTTGCATATACAGTTATTTTTGTGGATGCTTAAATATGAGTATTCATAATATGAGCAATGTTCACAGTATAATAGTATAGAGATTCTCTTTAGAGATGAACACATATATGCATATTGATATACTAGATGAAGTTTTGAAACAAAATGCATCTTTTAATATGTATATAAATATTTTTTAGTAGTCTTATATACAATGTATGATGTGTGTATGATTGACAACCAGCTATATTATTTTTACAGCCCTTTTCTATAGATTCTTTATACATTTTAGTGATCACTGTTTTTTATTACATTTATACATATACATCCTTTATAATTCTTAGTCCATGTTTTGAGTTTGGACACATGTGGTTATTTATTATGTACAGATTTTCCACATGAGTATTTTAAACTTTAGGGATGAGATGTTTTTCTAAATTCAGAAGTGTTATTTTTACAACAGAAGATATATATATTTGCATTATTATTTTTTAAGAGCTTAAGAGCTGTATATTTTTGTCTGTATTTTTTGTTTGTATTATCAGCTGTGAAATGTATGCAGCTTTTTATTGCACCATATATATCTATATATGGGTATGAGCATTGGCAATTTAATGTTGAATAGGATGTTTCTTTAAGAACAGAAGAGTAATTACTATCAATTAACCACAGATGGTATATAGGCTCTGCATTTTCAAAGAAATATTGTTAGAGATCTGAAGAAGCTGTATAGCTTAAAGCTCATCTTTTTATTCATTAAACAGTTTATTGGTATTTTACCTAACTGTTTTGACTCATTTGTTGGACTGCATTACAGAAAGATTTGGACCTGCCTACTCTGGGGTTTCTATTTGTTTCATCTATTTGTTTCATTGATTAATTTTTACCTTGCTTACCCCAGCGTTTAACCTACAAACAGAGCAAGCAATTCGATTTAAAATACGGTTTGCTGACTGTGCTTTTAACCTTTCCTGTACTCACATTCACATGATGCCATTTCCCCAAGCCAGAACACAAACTCAGAGGCAGTACAAATTATGTGTAGTCCTGAAATTGTTGTTAGACTAGTCTCACACACACACACACACACACACACACACACACACACACACACACACACACACACACACACACACACACACACACACAGTTCATTCACCCCGTTTGCTGCAAAATAAATTAAAAAAAAAACATATAGAATGGCAGATAGAGCCACTTGAACAACACAACATTGCTTGCGGCAGAATAAAAAACATGTTTCTCCTACTTGTTCCATTCCCGCTCGTTGCAAATACATTTCCTATGAACCTTAGACTTCCGGGTTCACTCTCATCATTGCAGGGAACACTCAGATAAGAGATTTCACTCAGGACTGCAGATTGCAAAATAGATCCATCCATATTTGAAATAATAGTGTTTCCTGCTTGCAGATCCAGCGGAAATAGAATCACTCAAAAGTCCGGAAATGTGTGCACTAATCGTCTAAGTCCTTGATCTCAATTCCAACAGACTGGTAGCCCTGACGGAGCTGACGTCATCACACATGTGATGATGTCAGCTCAAAACTGCGAAAAAAAAAATTTAAATAAAAAGAAGCTAGGTTAAAAACAGAAATGAAGGGATGCCACTCGGGAATGGTGGCACCCCACTATTTGGACCCCAAATCTCGGTAAAAACTGAGTAAATCTGTACAGTTGGGAGGTATGTTGCCCAGAGTTCTTTACAGAGCTAGCACATCATACCCCTGTACCTAGCAGCACTGTATGGACATGCATTGTACTCCTTGTCCTAATGTGTCATGTTCCCCCCAATGAGGACCAGTACATTGCATAAACCACCATTCATCATTGACATTTGTGTATAGGGATGACAATGGCTGTGTTCCTTGCAGATGGGATGTCAATGGTGCTCAGGCTTTGCTTGCATACAGTGTGTAATGGAGCTGGAAGCATATGCCTGGTTTCATGTAGGATGCAGACAAGAATGTTATCAGGCCCCAAGGGGACTTGCTTTTTTTAAGTTTGATTAGGCAGTTTGCACCTGATCCATGATGATGAGGGGAGGGGTGCATGTGCTGTGCATATCCACCTATACTGATGGTGAGCCGAGGGGGGGTGGTGATATTTGCCCTAAACCTGTCGGCAGCAATTTGGCTGTAGCTACGGTGTGTGTGTATGTGGTGTGATTGACAACCATTACAGGGTGGGTTGGGTTGTTGCTCTGAGACTGCAGACATATGTGAAGATGGCCTTGTGATTGCCCTGAGTGGATGTTTTCAATTTGTACTCATAGTTAGCCTTACTGTAATCCATCTGTGACCTAATATTCTCATTCAGACAAAGGCTGACATGCTGACCAGTTGGTGCATGATCCTACTTTGCCCTGTACAGCCAATATAGCATCCCATTATCTGCTTTGTGCATTGTTGCTGTCCAACAAAGGGCATTACTCTACTTTGGTGGAGACAGGTTTTACAAGTAAGGTATTGCTGAGGCCATACAGCTATGTGGGTGGTCATATATCTGTAGTAGGCATGGACACAAGGTCATAACACAGTTGGACACCTCTCCAATTTCAACATGATACCCATGCTTATTCTAGTACCCATGTCTGTGTCAGGGCAATGCAACAACCATTAGCTGTAGAAGTGTAACTCAGTTGGATGCACAGAAACTAAGATTACACACGTGTACAACATGTACAGCTTATTTACTTGACGTTTTGCATCCCATGTCAGTTTTTATGAGGCAGCCAGGTACACTTACCCATACATACATATGCTCAGTTAATACCTGCTATACATTTCTGATCTATGTCAGCATGGCACATTGTAATTACACTCTTGCTGCTCAGTCATTCATGTCAACCTGTTAGGGCAGGACATTTGGAGGACACCGCACATATATGGTGGGCTATGGGCCAAAATTAGTGACACTTTCTTCATATTGCTGTAACACAAGTACATCATTTGATAGTACAATAGCCTTTGCATTCACAAGCATACCCTGGAGGATGTCTGATGTTCATATGGCAGGCAGAGAGGAGAAAGGCTAGGGGTGTGGTAGTGATGGTAGGAACTGTTAATGTTGTGAGTATAACTGGTATGGGGGCAGAGCTAGATGATATGATGGACAGAGGAAAGGTGGATATATTGTGTGTGCCAGATGGAAGGGCTGTACAGCTGTGTGTATTAATAGTTCTATCATGGTGTGTATGGGAGGGGAACTGGTGTAGGGGTTAACCTGAAGGAACATTATGCCAAGAGTGTTTGTGGAGGTGTTAAGAGTGCTGGGTAGAGTGATGTTTAGGAGGCTGGGAATTGATGGTGCAATAATGACAGCTGTTAGTGCATATGCTCTGCTAATTGCATGTGTGATGGATGAGACAGATGTACTTTGGAGTGGTTGGATGAAGTGTTGATGAGTGTACCAAGGGTGAAAGAGTGGTGATTGGAACAGATTTCAATGGGCATTTTGGTGAAGGGGACAGAGGGGATGCAGAAGTGATGGGTAGGTATGGTGTTAAGCAAAGGAATGTAGGAGATGAGATGGTGGTGGAGTCTGCAAAAAAGGATGGACAAGGCTGTGGTGAATATGTAGTTTTACAAGACTGAGGGGCATAGGGTGACATACAAGAGTGGAGGAAGATACACACAGGTGAATTATCTCCTATGCAGGTGAGTCTGTTTGAAGGGGATTGGAAACTGTAAAGTGGTGACAGGGGAATGTGTAGTTAGGCAGTGGGAATGTTGGTCTGTGGGATGACATTGGTGATCAAGAAGAGGGGGAGGAGTGTGAGGGCAGCACCATGGATCAAATGGTGGATAATGAGAAAATGTGATTGTGAGGTTGAGTTCAGGGAAGAGCTAAGACAGGCAGTGGGTGGTAGTGAAGAGTTAGCAAATATCTGGGTAACTACATCTAAGCTAGTAAGAGAGATTAGTAGAATGGGGCTTGGTGTGACATCTAAACAGAAGAAGGAGGACAAGGAGACCTGGTGGTGGATTGAGGAAGTACAGGAGAGTATACAGAGAAAGAGGTTGGTGGAGGAGAAGTGAGATTGTCAGACAGATGAAGAAAGTAAACAGGAGTATGGGGTGCATGGCAAATAGAGTGGTGGTAAAGGCTGTGGATGGGGAATCTGAAGGGTTGTATGTAAGGTTGGACACCAAGGATGGAGAATAGGACCTGTACCAATTGGTTAGACAGAGGCATGTAGCTAGGAAGAATGTGCATCAAATAAGGCTGATAAAGGATAATGGTGGAAATCTACTCAGAAGTGAGGAGAGTGTGTAGAGCAGATGGAAACAGTACTCTAATGAGCTGTTGAATGAAGAGAATGAGAGAGAGAGAGAGAAGGTTGGATGATGTGGGTATGGTGAATCAACAAATGCAACAGATTATCATGGAGGAAGTAAGGATAGCTATGAAGAGGTTTAAGAATGGAAAGGCTATTGGCCCAGATGACATACCTATGGAAGCATGGAGGTGTTTAGGAGAAATGGCAGTGGTCTTTTTAACCGGATTGTTTACTGTAATCTTGGAAAGTGAGAGGATGCATGAGGAGTGGATAAAATGTGTTTGAGTACTGATTATGAGAATAAGGGTGGTGTGCAGAGCTGTAGTAATTACAGAGGGATAACACTGATCAGACTGATCAGTCACAGCATGAGGTAATGTTAAAGGTTGGTGGAAGCTAGGTTAAGAAGGGAGGTGAGGATTACTGATCAGCACTATGGTTTCATGCCAGGAAAGAGCAGTACAGATGCTATGTTTGCTCTGAGACTGTTGATGGAGATGTACAGAGAAAGTCAGGAGTAGCTGCATTGTGTCTTTGTGGACTTAGAGACAGCATATGACAGGATGCCTAGAGAGGAGTTGTGGTATTGTATGAGGAGGTCAGGAGTGGTGGAGGAATCCATAAGAATGCTACAGGATATGTACAAGGCTAGTGTGACAGTGGTGAGTTCGGAGTTGGGAGTGACAGGTGCATTTAAGGTGGAGGTGGGAGTACATCAGGGATCAGCTATGAGCCCTTTCTTATTTGCAGTGGTGATGGACAGGTTGACAGACATGATCAACTGGAGTCCCCGTAGACTGTGCTGTCTGATGACATTGTGGTCTGTAGTGAGAGTAGGGAGCAGGTTGAGGAGACCCTGGAGAGGTGGAGGTATGCAGGACTAAGACAGAATATATGTGTGTGAATGGGAAGGAGGATAGAGGAATGGTGAGGATGCAGGGAGTACAGTTTGTAAAGGTGGATAGATTTAAATACTTGGAAACAACAGCTCAGAGTAATGGTGAGTGTGGGGGAGAGGTGGAGAAGAGAGTACAGGCAGTATGTGGGTAGTGGAGAAGAGTGTCAGGAGTGATCTGTGAAAGACGAGTACCATTAAGAGAGATAGGGAAGGTCTCCAAGAGGGTAGTGAGGCTAGCTATGTTATATGGGTTGGAGACATTGGCAATGAAAAAAAAGGCTGAAGTCAGAGCTGGACAAACAAACCCTGTCACTCTGGTAACATTCAACATTTATAAGAGCCATATTTGAAATATGTCCCTAGTTTTGTCCCATTGCCTCCCCCATTTGGACAGCCTTGGGCCAGATTTCTTGCAGTAAGAGGTTGGTAGGTATGGTTCTGAGGTATGGATCCACTACATGTTATGAGCATATATGTGTATATATGTTTATATATATATTTGTTTTTTTAATTATTATTTCAATATATGTATAGCTTCTTTATATATATATATATATATATATATATATATATATATATATATATATATATATGTGTGTGTGTGTGTGTGTGTGTGTGTGTGTGTATTTTATATGTATATCACTATTTATATTATGTATATATTTGTCCATATATATGCATCTCCATACATATATACATGTGTATATGTATAAATACGAGGCCTAACTGATTCTACAGAATCTTTTCCCTACTGTTGAAGGAGCATATGTTTGAAAAAGCATCAGCAATCCCAAACTCTCAAATGATGTAGTAATGCATTGCTATGACTATGATGTACAGGGCCCTTGGTTCAACACCTGGCAGGGCTAGTAATTTTGTTGCTCGTACTCACACTTACACCCGCACTAATTCTTTAAAAGAAAAGAGAAAGAGGTGATAGGAAAGTGATGGAAAAGGGACACTCAGAGGGAAGAACAATATGGAAGATAGCTACGGATTTGCAATAAAGATGTTCAGAAGGTCCATAGCTGTCCATTTCTTATACAACAAGAACTGTGCATTTGTATAGACTTTGGCGGTGAATTTAGACACTCAAACACCAGAGAGAGAGGGGTGAAAACAACAGAAATGTGTTGTTAAACCTGATAAGCATAGCTGAGCATTGCTAACCATTGCCTACAGTTCATTCTCATAATATACCACACTAATGACTTCATTTAGTAAGTGCATATGATTTCCTTTACATGACATGGCTGTATGTGATTTCATTACAGTAGTATGGGGTGTAACTATACTGTATGGGACATGTATATACATTGGTGTTATCACATGTTATATGCACTCACACATCTATTTTACACCAGCTACACTACTCTTGGTGACAAAAATAACTTACCACATATTTTAATGTGAACATAGCACTTTTAACACTGCTTTCCCATGTACATTTGGATTGCCTGGTGTATTACTCGAACCGTGTACATCTGAATGCAAAGCTAGGACACTGACCTCTACACTATCTTGGTTTGGGGATTTCAGCTGTATATTTTTATTTACCGCCTATTGGATATTAATATTATATTACTATATTAAATGGAGAGTATTGCGGTTTTTGGCCATGTCTTTGAGGACTGCTGTTATGACATTATGACATACATTTCAGTTTCACACTTGTATCCTTCTGAATATTAATGCTAATGCATAACCTGTTTTCTATCAACTGTCTGTCTGTCCTCTGTGCAGATGGGATGACACCGCTGCTCAGGCTGTGGTTGACTACACTGCAGAATGGGTCTGAAAGGCCATGCCTGTATTCATGTTGGATGCAGCCAGGAATGGCATCAGGCCTATGGAGACCTCTATGTGTTGCCTTTGAGAGGGTATTACAGACCTGCTTCCTGATCATGAGGGGGGGGCAGGTGCTGTACATGCACATGTGTACCTATGGGGGGACAGGAGGGTGATGTTTACACTTGCCCTGTCCACAGCCGGTTGCCTATATCCATGGCATATGTGTATGTGGTGTTATTGACCACCACTGCAGAGCAGATAGGTCTGTTGCTTCTGGAATTGCAGACACATCTGGAAGGCCTAGTGATTGGCCTTGGTGGATACCTCCAGTTTGCACTCAAAGGCAACCTTAGGGTACATCACCTGTGATCATATTTACTTGTGCAGAACAAGGTGACATGGCTTCCAGTGAGGGACCTGTTCCTTCTTGGCCCATCCTGCAATTATTCCTACCTATGATGGTAGTTGTGTATTGCTGCTGTCCACCACAGGTGTTCAGCCTACCTTGAGGGAGTTGATGTCCTGTCGGGTATTGCTGATGCCATAAAGCTATGTAGGTGCCCACATAGTATTGTGGTGTGGGCCTGGACACTGCTGCTAGTTCCAACATATGGGATGCCCTTCATGTGGCCTTTGCCCAATTTCCTTGCCTGTGTGGGGGACATTATGGAGGTGTGGGGTCTACAGCTTCACAGACAGTAGGAAGAAATATCTCACAAGACAGGACATGGTGAGACAGGCCAACAACATTGGGGGAACACAGCTCCAGAATTGGGTACAGATTATATGTTATTAGTGCTGTTATACACATGGAGGGTTGCTAGATTGACAGGGTTAGTATGGACATCCATTTACTGGATGACTTGACATCTGACAATGATATGCCTCTGACATACCTATTAACTGGCATGCTGCCTACAGGCTGGACAGATGTTTGCCTGTTATGCTTGGTCTGTTCCCAGCACAATGTTTTTCTGGGGTTGGTAGGATAATGTAAGGACTGTAGTCAGTAGCTGTTGACATCCATTGATGCTCCAGACATCATATCCTTCAGGGATGTTATGTTACAACAACATGTGTAACACCAGCTTCTGTTTCAGTTCATAACACCATTATGTGTGATATGTCCCTCTTTCCAGCCCCCTGTCCCACAAGTACATCATGTGTTGTCCAGATGTCCTGCACTACAAGGTGCAGAGGTATGGTATATCATTAATTACCAACTGCACTCCAGTTATCATGCCAATGACCTGGCAGACACCTGACCATGGTATGCAGTGGTGGCCAGGATTATGGTTCCACATCCTGGTAAATCTTTGCACATCTGTACATAGCACAGTTATGTCTGCCTGGCCATTGTAAACAGACTGCCAAGACTGTCTAGCAGTGTTGTGTGTAGATGTTTGTTGGGCTGGGTAGGGAGAGTAGAAGATGTGAGTGCCCTACATCCTTTACCTGACTCTGCATGCTGCTACAGCTGCTGGTGGTCTATCATGCCTGTATGCTTGTAGGGGATGACTATGAAATGTCCTGTAACACTGCAGGATTCCCTGTACACTGTGAATTGGGCTAGTATATGTTGGTGTAGTATGTGACTAGCAATCAGGATATGTTTGTTTAGACAGACGTTTTACTCTAGAGTTCATTTTGGGTACTGCTATGTTGCTGTGACTGTGTTGCAAATGTTTTTGGGTGGACATTTTTGCACCACTCTCTGCTTTTCACTACAGTTCCATCCATGTAGTGCATACTATATTTGAATATAAATGGGTAATTTCCCAGAGGTGATGTGGGGGAGTATCATGTTGGTCTTACTGCACTTCATAAGGTGCTGGGTGACATGTTTGGCAGATGTCAGGAGATTTCCATTCTATTATATCACTGCGATCATACCTGAACACTGTTCCGAGGCCTAGACCCTGTCTAGATGCGTGGCTCATATGTTTGGTCTGTTCCCCAGACAGCTGTTCTCCTTGGCTAATCAGTAGGATACTCTGGGGAATGCAGTCAGTAAATGCTAACATCCATTGGTGTTACTGACTTCATGTCCCTCAAAAATGATATGTTACAACAAAGCCGGTGACACCAGCATCTGTCTACATTTATCAAAGCAATATGTCCAATATACTCCTGTGTTTGGGCCTCTGTCCCCCAATTATGTCAGGCATTGTCCAGATGTCATGCACTAAGAGGTTCCGAGGTATGTAGTATCATTATTTATTGCATTAATTCCTGCTACCATCCCAGTGATGTCAAAGACCCCCAGACATGTAACAAGGAAGCGGCCATAGATATGAGTCCTGTGTCTATACATTCTTTGGGAAATTGTACATTTGAGAGGTCTGTGTATGTCTGCCCATTGTTAAAAGACTGTCATTATTGTGTAGCAGTATACTGTGTACATGTTATTTGGGCTGTGTAGGGAGGGGGTACATGTGAGTGTCATGGGCCCTTTCTATCTGACTTTGCATGCTGCTCTAGTTTCTGGTTCCCTATTGCCTGTATATGTTTGTACATGCAGACCGTGGCATGTCCCATAACACCTCATGATTCGCACTACACTGTGACTTGGGGAAGTATATGTAGGGGTAATGTGTGAGTGGCAAATGAGATTTTGTTGCTCACACAGTCATTATACTGTAGTGTTCAGTTTGCTTACTGGTATGTCGCTGTGACTGTGGTGCAACTTTTTGGAGGGGTATGCACTTTCACACCAGTGTCTGTTTTCCAGTAGTGCCTGTTATATTTTCTAATGCATGTGTACAGCCCCAGAGCTGGATTTGGGTAGTGTTATGTCAGTCTGATTGTAGTTTGGACATTGCTCGGTAGCTCACTGTAGTTTCCCTACTGTTGTGTTACGTCCACATATTTGTAAGATGTCCAGGTGTCTGGCTGATATCTTTGGTCTGGTCTCCATAACTGTTGTGTATTCCTGACACATCAGTGGGATGATGTGGGGATTGAGGTCACTAACTAATGGGAAGCAATTGAGTCCTGGAATTGTGATTTTTCAGTTGATATATGTTAGGACATACGGTGTTACTACATCAACTTTCTCAGCGTATCTACTGATGTATTTTGGATATGTCCCTATTTTCATGCCTTTGTCCCCCCACTTTATCAGTCTTGGTCCAGATTAATTGATCTAAGGGGTTCTGAGCATACCTTTCCACTGCCAGGATTTTCACAGAATGTCTGGATGTTTGGCCAATACTATGGTTCAGTTCGATAATTTATTTGTATTTGTCTGGTAAATCATGATGATGATCCAAGAATTTATGTCAGTAACATTTCAGTTTTCATCCTCATATCCTTCAGTAATTGTCTGCTAAAATGCACCCATTTGTAACAGCAGTATTTGAAGTATGTCCCTATGTGTGCCCCCCCCCTTTTTACAGCCTTTGTACAGGTTTCGTGCACTAACAGGTTGAGAGGGATGGTTCTGAGGTATAACTGAACTGCATGTTTTATATATATATATATATATATATATATATATATATATATATATATATATATATATATATATGTATATATATATATATTCTATATATATATATATATATATATATATATATATATATATATATATATATTCTATATATATATATATATATATATATATATATATATACATTTTTTATTTCCTTCCTATATATATATATATATATATATATATATATATATATATATATATAATGACTCTCCTTTTTCATTTATATGTCTCATCAGGCATATATATATATATATATATATATATATATATATATATATATATATATATATATACATATATGTGTGTGTGTGTGTATGTCTATATGCAACACATGACTGGTTCCACAAAGCTTTCGCCCTAATGTTGTATGCCTCTATTGCATGATATGTTTGAAAAAAACAACATTATTCCCTACTACTCAGATGGTGTAGTAGTGCATTCCTCTGACTATAGTGCCCAGGATCATGAGTTTAACACTTGGGACTGTTGTTTTTTTCTTTAATGTTAAATGACCAGAATGCATGATATGTTTGTTAAGGCCTTACATTTTTTTCACAGTTCAGATGGTGTAGTGGTATTTTGCTGTGATTGTAGAGGACAGCATCTGGGGTTCAAGACTTGGCTACTTTGTTGCTGGCAGAACGGGGTCTGATGGATACAGAGTGATGCTGGCACGTTTAAGCATATTATATTTATAATTATTATATTTATATATGCATTATAATTTTACGTTTACCTTCCATGAATCCCTCTATGCGATTTCATTAAATTATATTCTTGTGTGACTATACTGTATGGAGCATTTGTATTTATATGGGGGTTTCACATCTAATCTACACTGGCATCTCACTTTTGGAACTGCTAAACTACCCTAGTTGACAAAAAAAGGTTGCTATATAATTTAAGTTTACTAAAATAATTTTAGCAATACTTTCACATAGGAAAATAAATTGCCTATTTTGGAACTCAAACCATGAACAACTGCATCCAACACCACAACTCTAATCACTACACTACCTCAGCTTGGAAATTTTACCTGTCTATTTGCATTTAGCTCCTATGGGATGTTTAAGCTATGCTAAGTGGATGGCCATATCGTGCACTTAGCTACACTTAGACATTCCTTAGGCTACTGGAAAAAAGTGACATATTATTATGATATTATTAGGTTATATGGGTGTGTATTGTGGTGTTCTGACAACTACTTAGGACTGCAATCATGAAATACTGGCATTGATTTGGCTTTTGTGCTTCTATCCTTCAGGGACTCCTGCTAATACATGTCCTGTTATCTATCGACTTTCTAAGTATGTGGGCCTGTGTGGGCCCATTTTTCAGGCGTGTCCCTAATGTAGTTTTATTCCCCCCATCATTTGTGCCTTTGTTAACATGAACTGCTGTGAGGGAATGTTGCCATACGTTTGCTTTCAGACGTCTACCCTTAGGTGATTCATGCTGCTACATGACCTGCTCTCTATCAACCTTCTATCTTTGTGGGGCTGTGCTTGTGCTTTTTCACTTTTGGGGGATTTATCCCCCATTATGTGTGCATTTGCATAAATTTCCTGCTTTAGCAGGTTGCAAAAGTGCCGTACAGCACTTTAGTAATGCAGGGTGTGTGTCGCAGAACCTGTAAGAGACCCCCTGCACTGCTTTCTTATTGCCATTTTTATTTCAGTGTCCGTGGACACTGAAATTATCATTTTATCATGTTATCATTTCAGTGTCTGCAGGCACTGAAATACTGGCATAATATTAGAGCTCCAGTTCAGCTTAGAAAGTGCCATACAGCACTTTCTGAGTGCAGGAGGCATGTTTAGTGTCTGTGCACTACTCTGACACACCCCCTGCACTCGTTCACAGTTCGTGCCTGTTTAGATTAAACAGCAGTGCACCTTCATGCATATGCAAGGCACGCTGCTTTTCTAAACGGACACAAACCGCTCCATGCAAGAATAGTCTTGTTCTTGCATTGAGCTTCATGAATCCCAGGGATAAACTCTTAAGTTTATAATATTTTGTAAATAACTTAAAATATGTTAGTAGCCACTCAAGTTACACGCATACTGTCAGTAGCAGTTTGCTCATCCAGCTGAGAAGTTTCATCTGAGGCTAAGCAGTTTTTTTTTGTGGCATTTGGCTGTCAAGATGTTTACAAAGACACGCAATTTATGACAATGTAAATAAATATTATAGAACAGCAATTAATATCTCTTTACCTACACAAAACAGTGGTCAAATATCAACACAGTTGTGTTTGTCATTGTGTAAGCTTTAATATGAAAATTTGTAATACTTTGTATATAGTATGGTTTTGGAATTATTAATTCAAATATGAACAAGCAATATTTGACAACTACAGGCATCAGTGGAATATAGCTACAGAAGCACCTGGAAGTGTCACTTGGCTGTAATGAGTTAATACTGAAAAAGAGACAAACATTATTCTCTTGAAGCCTCATATGTGTTTGAAGCATCTCCAGCTGCCTTCATGAGTGGAGTGACATAGCAAAGGATAAAAAGAATATAAATTTAATAGAGAAAGAGAGAGTGAGAGAGAGAGAGAAGAGTAACTTAAAAGTAACATTTCGTTATGGGTTATTAGAACTTTGACTTTATATGCTTAATACAGGTCATTATGAAGTAATGATCTACTGTTTTATTATTGCTGTGTCTCACTCACAGTGCAGCACATAGCAAGAGTGCCAGTAGCACTGCATATATTTTGGTTAGAGAGGAAAAATTGCTTTGGCACAGTGTGCATTCTAATTTGTTTCTGCTAGAACAATGATAAGAACTTGTACATTTTGGAACATGCTGTATTTAATCGTGGCTTTAACAAGATAGTGACACACAATATTTAATTTGCTGCATATACGGATAAAGCAGCATCTCTCAGATAAGTGAAATTTTTTGTTGTGGCACCATTTACCAGGAAACAGGGGAATTGTAGATCATGGAAACAAAGATAAATTACCATTGCACGTTATCTATACAGCTCTGCAGAGATGCATTCTAATAGTGGAAAATATTTTGAACTTTGTCCAAGTGCTTTAGCACTAAATATATTCTAGGGTTTGCTTCAAAGTGTAATAGCATGCAATTTATGATGCTTTAGGGTAGTTATAAATTTATCTGGCAATAAAAATATTATTCAAGCAATACATACTATTTACAATTTTAATATAATATTGAATCGATCATAACCATTTTAACAGTAACAATTTGCTTTGCCCTATACCAAAATAAAAGAAACGCATTTGCTTTTAGCATAGCTATTGATACAGGTGTTTCATAATCCTGATGTTATATCTTAGTTATCCTCATAATTACTGGGTTTCTAAAATAATTAGTGTCAGTTTAATGTAGCAGCCACTGTGTTCTTTAGTCTGTCTTTAGTTGTTACATTTCATATTGTTGAATATATTTGATTTGTATGCACTTTAAAACTAATGCAGACAGAATGCACTTTTAATAATATAAGCAACTTGAAGCAACACAGTCTACTAGTTAATAAGACTTGGATTTATAAATCATTTAAAAAGATATAAAGTGCTACTAATACTGCAATAACTTATTTTTATCTTGTTTTTTATAATGATATACATTTTTTATTTTATGTAAAGTAAGTTGTATGCCTCTTTAAAAGTCTAATTAACTAACAAGACCTGACATGTGATATGTATATAAGGGCTGAATAAGGATTTTTAAATGTTAACGGTCTGATGAAGCTTACGTGAAAGCGCTTACCTCTTTGTATACAAAATAAAGATCAGTTTCTACTTTTATGAAAACAAACCTTCTCCTTCACTTTGTGGAGAGTTTAAGCTGGAGTTTTTGCTACGCTGTGGTTGCCTCTTGGTTATATTATTTGGAACTGTTGTTATTCTACTAACTGCAAACTGGGAGGTATTTATTTCATTGGGCACGCTTAATTATTTGTTCTCTCAGTGTAATATAATATAAAGACTGAATTTAATAAATGTTTGGCAGTTAATACTTGAAGAGTGATATGTCTTACCTCTAGCAACCAGATAGTTGGAGGGTTACATGAAAACAGGCCATAGGCCTAGTAGGAGTAAGTCGATCAACAAAATGAAAATGAATAAATATTAACACCAGTAGCACAGAGAGCTAAAGATCTGACCAAGACCCAGGTAAATCTAGTTATAGCATCTTAGTTGTTTGACAGCACTACCAGGTGAAGATGAACTTATCCATCTAAGGGGAGGTGGTGGGATAGAGCCAACCTGGAACCTCATGTTCCCCTCAGAGAAGAATCTGGGTTACTAATGCATGGCCTGGGGATAGGACTTAGGCTCACCAAGCCAATAATATGTGGCAGCTTTCATGGTGAGTGTGTGAGGAATGCATTATGAGCCTCTGTTGTGATTCAGTGGCTAGAGTTAGGTTATTACATGCCTCCTCATAGTCAAGATGCTGGCAAGGACACTAAGTGCCTTCATAGCTGTCTGTATGATGGTGAATTCCAGACATTTCTCTCCCCTCTCTTGCATAAAAGTCCCAGGTAGGGGAACAAATATACTATGCTTGATTTGGAAGAAGCTCAATGGTTATTAGTCTTGGGGTAAAAATTACATACAAATCAATCAGTTAGAACTGGTTCATGTTTCTGCCTCAGTTTTCTTCCTTGTTTTTAAATCTGTTGGTTTTGTGTATCATTCAAAATGACCATATGCATTTTATTTTATAAGTTCATAGGTTCACAGGTAATTACTAGGCTATTGCTCTGTAAAGATCTTAAGACGCATAGAGTTACAATGCCATGGTAGTTTGTAACCATTATATTTTTTGGTAAATAACCCAGAGGTGGACAGGACAAGATTAATTTGGGGCATTCATTTGGTGCCCCAATCCATGAGGGACATAAATAATAAACCAGGGATAAATGTGTGGCTTATCATTCATTTGTCCTTAGTCAGTCCTAAACCCTTAACATTTGGCTTTGACCTCTGAGAAGTAAATGCTAAAGATGAGTGGCCCAAGGACTGAAGCAATAGTGACAATTTTTTGGCCGGAGGTAACAACCACCCTCCTTGATTGCCTGAGTTATGTTTGCCAATTTACTATCCAACGTTACATAGGGATATACATTTAGTTGGAAGAATTTATCTACAGTACTGAGTGTGTGATAGTGTCAAATGCTTTTTTGAGGTTTAGATATGTGATATTTACTGATATGCCCCCATCTACTGCTTCAGTAACCTTCTCAAGCAGTCAACCAGGTTTAATATGCAGGATTTGCCCTTGATAAATTTGAACTTGCTTCAGTTGAAAGTTTGCATGCTATCTTTGTCCTTATTTATTAATTGCATGATGATTATTTCCATTGCCTCACAGAGGACTCTGATTAGCCTTACGGATCTATAATTTCCTGGATTTGTTGAAACCCACCTTTGTGCAAGGAGATTACTGTTGTTATCCTCCATTCATCTGACACAAAGCCTGTTTGGAGGAATGGGGTCTGACAAGTCCTGTTTCAAGCTGACCAGTAGGCAGATAGTGTTCTTGGCCTTGGATAGCACCTTGAGTTCTTGTTCTTGGAAGATTTGAGGGGAGGTGTAGATGCAGGTATGTAATCTGGTAATATAGGAAGGAAGAAGAGAGTCAGAGATTGAGTACATTTGTCTATTAGTCAATTGGCTGTATCCTCTGGGTCCATGTTGTTATTTCCATTACTGTTAACTCTGCACAGTGCTGAGCATGATTTCTGAGATTGCTGGCATAAAGAAGGCCATATGGTTATCCTTCACCTGGGGGGCTATCTTGTTTTGGTTGATTTGATCAGAGTCCAGAGTTCCTTATTAAATTTAACAAGAGTGTTATTGCCATCTTAAGAGTTACATTTATTTTTGCTGCAGTGATTTTTTTTCTTTTATTACAGAGCCTGTTTATATTTGCATTCTGCCATGGTGGTTTATACTTACATTTGAAATTGTAGGTGCTCTTTAGGGAACAGATGCATCTGTGCAGCTATTTACACGTACGCAGAACTTGGCAGTAAAGGATTATGTTTTCAGCAGTGTGGTCATCATGATGGAAGGAGCTTTTGAATTTATCCAGTTCATCACTCAGTTTTTAGTAGATTAGCATTGGCATAACCTCTGAATATCAGTGTATAGGAAGATGCTTTTAGCTTCAGTAATAAGGTGAATGTGACTGATCTGTTGTTCATTTAATCATGGAAAAAGTTGCAATTGCTGGGCACTAAATCTGCTCTGTGTTGGTAAGGATCAAGTCCAGGATTTTATCCCTCCTGGTTAGGGTGCAGGCTAACTGGTCCAAAGAGTTTGCATTGATCAATCAATCAATCAGTCAATCAATCAAACAATCAAGCAATCAATCATCTTTTAATCAATCAGTGATACATTTTGATGCACCATTTGCATGAGTTATGACTGAAAAGGCTCCTTGGACCAACCCAATCTACTCAGTCTACACAATAAGAAAATCTCATGAAAATCCCTTTAAAATCATTTGTAAAGCAAAACTATAAATAACACCGTTTTAAGAACAAGGAAACTGACACGTGTCTGTGTACTGTTTCTGAGTGATTTCCCTTCAAGTAATCTACTTTAACAGCATAACTAGTAAGGAAGTCACATAAAATATTGTGCATACTGTATTTTTTTGACTATTTACACATTTCCAGCTCTTTTCTATTTTGTACTTTTCTTTCCTTCTCCTCCTTCACATTGCAGTATTACTTGTTATTGCTTAGAGTACACAAATTGCATGCTTGTGTTTACACTACTTTCTTGCACACTGCCCTCCCCCTTATCTGGGTTGCTCAAGACTGCCTGTATTCCTGATTGTTATTCATTACTTAGTCTAACTGTATATTCCTTGTTGTATACTTTAATGAATCAAGTGATGTCTGAAAAGGGTCTTTGGAACAGTGCATTTACCTCTTTAATTAATGTAAAGTAATTAACTAAATCAATCAAGCAAACAATCAGTCAGCCAACCAGTCAATCAATCAACCATGCATCTTCAGCTGAGGAGTTTTGCAAGGCACAATATCATGGCCACTAAGACTGACATTATTGATTACTTCACTGGCCTGTCTGAAATGAAAATAGTACTGTATGCTACTGAAGTTTGACTTCCTGACCCCGCAAAACAGAGAAGGATAAGTATTCTTTGTGATCATGCAGCAAAAGCTGTCCAGTTTGTTTATCAATTGCTTTTGTAGCATGATGTTTATGAAGGCAAACTGAATCACGTAGAGACGTATTTTACTCGGTCAAGTGGCAAGCACTGCCACAGTGTGCAGTCTGTGATCTGTGTCCTCCTGTCTTGAGCATATTGTGCACCGCAGTACATGATGCCCAAAGTGATTGGTCTATACAACTCTTCACCCTATACAGCATCATGTAGAGTCTGTGCTGCTGCCCACAGCTCCATCCAATGGTGAGTCTGAGATGGAAACACTCAGCATGTTTTTCAGAGGTGGGAGGAACCCATAGGGACACAGGGATAACATACAAACTCCAAATAGGTATTGGCTGGAGGTCAGGATCAAATCTTGAACTTTGTGCTTGGGAGGTGAAGACCTTTAACCGTTATGCCAAATGGTCTCCTCTATTTTGTCAACTGGTCACTTCAGAAAGTTCTGGAAAACGTGACTAATAAATGGATATGCACAGTAGCAACAAGTAAGATAAGAGATGAGCAGTTTGGATTCATATCAAGATGCAGCACAACTGACCTGATGTTTGCAGTGAGATACATAGTGGAGAAGAAGCTAGAATTTAGAACAGTCCAACTGGGCACTCCTAGACTTAGAGAAAGTGTATGACAAGGTCCCAAGAAAGCTAATTTGGGCAGTACTGCTGTAGTTCAAAGTCCCAGAAACATTGGTAGAAATAGTGCATGCTATGTACAAGGACCCAATGACTCAAGTATGAACAGTGTTCGGTCTAACAGAGGGGATCCCAGTGGGAGTGGACATGTACCATGGTTCAGCTCTGAGCCTACTGCTGTTCATTCTGGTGATAGACTACATTAGCAAATAGGTTGGAGGTGACAGATCAACAAAGTTGCTGTATGCAGATGATGCGGCATTACAGGCTGACTCAGCGCAAGAACTTCAGCAAAGGATAGGGGAATGGAATGCAAAACTGAAGGCACATGGGATGAAACTAAGCACAGATAAGACAGAGGTAATGGCAGCAAATTGGGGAAATCTAAAGAAGCTGAGAATTGAGATAGAAGGGAATATAATGGAACAAGTTAATAGCTTCAAGTATCTGGGAGCAGTGGTTGAAGAGAGGGAAGTCTGAATGAAGAGGTCAAAGCTAGAATCAGAGGGGCTGCAGCCAACTGGCATAGAGTCTCAAGTGTATTGAATGACAGAAGAATGCAAAGAAGTTCAAAATTAAGGTGTACAACACAGTGGTGTGACCAGTACTACTATATGATACAGAAATCTGGGCAGTAAAGGCAGAGCAGATAAGGAAGCTAGAGGTGATGGAAATAAAGTGACTAGGAGCAGTGGTGGGATGTACACTGTGCAATAGATGAAGAAATAAGGACATAAGAGCAGAAAACAAAGTAGCTCCAGTTACAGAAAAGATCAAAGAGAACAAATTATGGTGGTTTGGACATGTGCAGAAAAGCAGAAGACAATCTGGTGAAGCAGATTTGGTAGAGACAGGAAGAGGGTAAGAGGAAAAGGGGATGTCCAGCAAAGAGGTGTGTGAGAGAAGATCTGTGACAGTCGGGCATGAGTGTCAAAGAAGGCAGGAGTGTGGCATTGAATCAAGAGAGACTGCAATAGTTAACATGATATCACGACCCCATGTAGAAAAATAGGAAAAAGGAGGTTTTGACGATAATGATGTTTATGAAGAAAAAAAATGCTGTGCTAGATCCATGTTTTATATTCTTTTTTTCAGACTTATCAAACTGGTACCTGTTTTTCTTTTTAGTACTCATATACTCAAAGTCCAGTACACATTAAATCCTCCCATGTGATACGTTTATTTTTAACACTTTACTCTTTTCAATCTTAAATAAACTTTTTAATTTTTCATTTGTCAAGGTATGCTTTTTGTTTTTTTCTCAATTTTTTACAGAATTTAAAGGGGTAAGCTATCTCATTTTATAAAATATGAATTCAGTTAATCTAAACTTTATCTGCATGCTTCATTCTACAGATGTCCAGCTAAAGTTTGTCTTTTACAAGCATACGAGTAACCAGTTGAATGACTAACTGTATTCTATTAAGATTACTTTTTTATTAACTCCAAATATTGTTTCTGTAGATATTGTTACTGAAAAGTTATATGAATATCTAAAAACATGATGTAAGTTATTGCCTTTCTAAAGATGCAGACTACTGTTTTCTTTATTATTAAATCTTTGTTGTTAAATTTGGTTCATGGAGCTTTTGTCACTAGGCCAGTGCTAAAAATGAGTTCCAACCTCAATTAGAACTTCTCAATAAACAAAGGTAAATAAATATATAAGTAAATAACTTGCTTGATATACCACAGAGATACGACCATACTTATGTTATACAAGACCTGGCTTTGATAAATACTTCACTTCACTATCAAAAAATACCTTAGTATGTATAAGTAACTGTGTATAATATGATGGATTATCTACTTTGTGAAATAGCAGCTATGATGATAAGTGGCATAGAAGGGGCTTGAACCCCATCTTGCCAACAGAATATGTAAGGAACCATCAAATATGAAGAATGTGTCCTAGCTAACATTAGAGAGATGTTTTTCAAGTCATACCATTGGTAACCAGCAGATTAAAATAAACAAAAGAAAGTGCACAAAAGACTAACTCAGTATTCAGAGAATGCAACTTGTTTAAAACGAGATTAAAGGGAATATGCACTGCTGTCCTGGGTATGAACTTTCAACATCCACACCCAGATAAGACTGCATTCAGACCACCATCAGAGCTCAGTCTTTGACATAGCACCAAAGATCCCTTTTGCACCTCTCTCTCTCTCCCCCTCTCTTGTATACAGTGTCTTTCAGTGGCTCTTACAGACAGTCACTACTTTTCATGCAAGCCTTTTTCATACACACATGCATACACACATACGCAATTTCTAGGAAATGAAATTGAGGCCTGTCTTATTGGGGTACAATGTTTGGTTCACTCTACAGGTTTAGAATGCAAATGTGTTTATTCTACTATAGGACAAGTAGTTTGTTTTAATTTCAAAGCAAAAATGACAGTCCTTTCCCGTGGAAACCAAGCAGCACAAGCAGGTAAAATATAAAAAGTAGTTCAAAGTAATTTTTTTTCTGATAAAACTGTAGAAAAGATCTCTACTGCACTTTATCAAGTAATTTAAACTTATTTTTTCCAAAAAGAAAAAAAAAATAAACAGTTTTAGAATTATTAAACTAACGTCAGAAACAAAAGTGTATCACCATTTAAAAGTGCAGTAAAGTTGAGTGACAGTCAATGAAAGCATATATTCCTAGCTTAAGAAATACTTTCTTAAACAGGCAAGTAAGTTTAAACAATAAAAATAATATATGGAAGCTTTTTTCCCCAAAGGAAACTTACCTGCCCAGCAATGAAACTGCACAAGTTGACCACTGATCCTTGAAAGCCTGCAAAGGAGCTCTGTCTTTGGTGGCAGAAACGCTCTTGAGAACTTAAAGCCTAAATCGGTATTCTCATCAGCTCACCTTGAACTGACTAACAATTTTGGTGTGTGGAAGGTGCCCTGAAGCTTTAGAATCTGTCTGGTTGTTATATCCTATGTAGGGTGCAACCCGTATAGCTTTAGCTAATGCAGCAGTGCTCAATATGATGAATATCTCATCGGGCAGGATTCACGAAACCTCCGTGTAAGAGTTAATATGTCTTACATGGAGGCTGCAGTCTAATGGTATGACATCAGCATGCCATGCATATTCATGAGGGCATGCTGAATCACACCCTAGGCTAACACGGTCCATGTAGGACAGTAGGGGGCGTGTCCGAATACCGAGTTCTGCAAAGGGACACGCCCTCAGAAGAGTCAGAGTCCTGAAAGTAAACTCCCACGAGCGAGTCCGTGGAAATGTCAAGGAACACAACACCACACATGCCCTCACAGACTATAAACCCAACTGTAATGTAAAACATAAAAGTAGCAGTTTAATTTTTTATTTATAATTTCCAAAATCTTTGCCCATAGTTGCGCTCGATTGCGTGGGTATGCTCTCTGCCCAGTCACAGTTAGCAGTCATTGAAAAGCATATAAGATCTAAATATGCAAATTAAGCAAAGTCGCAATAGCGTAGCAGTAGAGACATTGGCCAAAGAGGAGGTAGTCACGGTTCGAGCCCCCACAACATCATTTTCTATTTTTATTTAAATAAGCATGAAACAATCCCCTGACATATATGTATATATATATAACTATAATTTAAGTAAAATGTAATGAAATGGGCCATGTATTTTGAAGAAATCCGACACAAGAAAATATAAAAAAATTGTATAAGTGCCCATAGCTGAGCAAGGCTTTACAAATCTGAATATGAGTGCCCATAGGTGAGCAGTAGTCTAACAAGCATAATATGACTGCCTGCAGGTGAGCAGTGGTTTAACAGGTGTAATATGAATGCCCGGAGTTGAGCACCACTTTAACACACTTAAAATGAGTGCCCCTAGCTGAGCAACACTTCTCACAACATAATATGCGTTCTCATAGCCAAATAACGCGTTACCCAGCGTAAGCCGTTTGCGCGGAGCTGCTAAGTGTGCCAACCGGCTTACCAGCGGGCAACATCGAGCAAGCTGTATCAAAATTGCCTTTACACAGACACACCTCCTACTCTGTCTAGACAGTAGTAAAAACAAAAAAGCAATGCCCAGGCTCGAACCCAGGATACTGTGCACCATAGTCAAAGTACTGAACCACTAAGCCATGACAGTTGTACTGAGAAATGCGGTATTACCATATATATAGGAATGAATGGAAATAGAAGCATGACAAAGCAGGTTTTCTTAAGTTGATAAATATCCAAAATGGCTAATCACAGATAAGTGCAGGAAAACGGGCATATATAAGCCCCATAGGCGGGAATACACAGCATAACTGATTGTGGTACCCATTTGTAGTCAGGATGGCAGGTGCAGGAGAGGGAAGTCGCTTTAGAGCACAGAGGTGGGGTATTGTTGAGTCCAAATATATGGTTTGGCTCCTAGTCCATGATCATGAGGCTCAACTCATGCAGGGACAGGTTCCCTGGGGTACATACAAGGCAGAGGCGTGGAACCGGTTGGCACATGATCTCACCAGTGCCACAGGCATACCAAGGACTGGTGAACAGGTCCGTCACAACCATGCGGACCCGAAGAGATCTAAGCAGGACCAACTGAACTGTTGGATACAGGAGGCCTGGCAAATATCCAAAGCCCCACTACTGAGTAAGTATCCATGTAATTAAGTATGTAAGAAATGATCCTAGCCTATATTATGGAGATGTATGTTCCAATATTATTTCATTTATATTACAGCTGCAGGTGTCTGTTCCATGAATCAGCACACCTATGCTGATAGGCTGCTGAGGTTGCTCCACCAGGCAGGTTAGTAATTATTTTGCTGGAATTGTTATAGAATATAAGTGTTACATATTAATAAAGTTCAAATAAGCCTAGAAGAAAGATTCTGCTAGTACTGTAAGATTAGATAAGTGATGCAGCCTGTAATCCAGAAATAAACATTAAACAAGTCTGAAATAGAGTTTCCACCTGTATTGTAATATCAGATAACTGCTTCACCCTGAAAATGACTGGTAATCAATCTACAAAGGATAGACGTGTCAAATACATCCCCTTTTAAAATCTGCCATATGAAATAAGTGAGTCTGTTGGAAAGGATTGTTGTAACCAAGTAAGAAATGTTAATAACGCCTAGAATTAAGTACCATCTTGAATTGTAAAAATAAGTGAGAGTATGAGAAAGAGGGTATGAATTGGCCAAGAAAGCTCTAATAAGTCTGGAATAAAGTTATATTGCAGTCAGTACATAATGAAATGAATGAGACAGTCACAACCAAAGAGTGAAATGGGTGTAATAAAGTACTGAACCTGGAATGTGTCTGTCCCACAATTTGTATATGGTGCTGTACCCTTGCAATATGGAAATAGTATGGTTGTATGAAATACTGAACATCCACAGTTGTCTTGAGCCATATAAATCAAATGTAGCAGGATGCTGTACCTGAACACAGCCAGATATGAAAATGTATGAATAAAAATGGAATGTATATTAATGTAGCAGTAACATTCCCATCACCAACATTCCTAAGGTTACATATAGGAAACTGTACAAAGACATGTAGGGGATATATATCTGCAGCTACTAGGAATGTACAGCATATGTATAGGTAGTTTAAGTTGTTAATGTAATATTTCTTCACCCTACCCCATTTTCACAAATTATGCCATTCCACAGCAAACTGGGTATGTGTATACACAATTAATTCCCATGGACATTTGTCCTGTTGGTTCATACATATCTGCATGTACGTTGATGCATGTGCCCTGTTCACATATCCAAACCTGATGGCCTGTTGCCATCAATCAACTGTGCATGCTGTTGGATTGTGTACTGTTGTTCTAAATATGCATGTGTTATGCTTGCTGTTCAATGTTTGGAAGTCATGGTTGTTTGGTTAATGGGAATACTGATGCATGCTGTTACAACTAATTTTGAATGGTGTTGTTTGTTACTAACCCAAAATGTCATAAAATACTGATAAACATAGTACAACAGGGAAGGAGGGTTCCAGCGGAGCCACCTCTCCCACCTCAGCTGGCAAGTGTACCTGGCACCAGTGCTCAGGCTGGAACCTCCTCTGGTGGCCCTGTGCCACCTTCAGGTGGAAGCGCTGCAGGGGATGGGGCTCATCCCCCCTCTGCAAGCATGGCCAGAGGAGAACATCCACTCACCCTGTAAAGTGTCCGGTCTGTGGTGCGTAGCGAGATCAGGCATTCTGGGCTTGAACCCCTACGCCAGCTTGAGGTGAGGGTGGCGCAACTCACAGGTGTGCCTGCCCGTCCTATACAGCCCCCAGCACAGCCCCGTCCTGGGCAGTGAAGGCGCAGTGGTAACTGCCCATGGGTGGGATCTCAATTCCACTGTTGCCATCTGTGGGCTTATGGGCTCGCGATATCCAAACATCCATCCCCATCAATTGTGTACCCCCCATGTGTCATACTCCGCCCCTGTATGCATCTTGTTTGTCTTGTCTGTTAACCTCCCCAACCTACCTCCCCAAATATACCTACTTTCTGTACCTCACATTCCGCTCTCACCTAAAAAAAAAAAAGGGCACTCTGTTCCCACAAGAAAATTACGCCCGATACATAGCTGCCCATTTTGCAGACATGTCTGCTGGACATGTCAACTGATAATTAAAATTGTCTGTACAACATATTTTGTTGTCCTCACCCCTCCCTCAGGGGTGGAAGGTTTCAAATTTCACACCAAATTACACACATATGCACAGCTGTTGCTGATAAAGAAATGGGCAGCTATGGGCCTTCCCTACATCCTTCCTCCAAATCCCGAGCTTGTTTTCCTACTGTCCTACCCTCTTTGTGCCCCCTTTTTCACCACTGTCCTATCTCCCCATTTTCTTTTCTTTAAAAGAAATTAGCATGGGTGTTAGCGAGAGTAAGCACTTTTAAGCAGTAGTCAGCGGGTGTGCGCTTGTGTGCGCTTAGCTAAGCGAGTGTGCGCATAGCTAAGCCACTGTGCACATGCATGAGCACCACACAAACCAGAGCAAACCCGCTTACAGTTAAAAGTGCCTTAGTCACTCTGTATGACAAGGCCTGTAGTCTGCTCATCAGCAAAATAAAATTCCCCTGTCAGTCTCGAACACAGGACCTTGGAAACACTAGTCTGCATGACTTACCACTAAGCCATAACTAATATACAAGAACATGGTGCTGAAAGAAATACATCATGAAATACAAGGAGTGAATGTAAAGGGGATATAGGAAGGCAATTACACAAAGCTTGTTCCCTGTATGTTTACTGGCAATTCTTGTGGAATTGCAATACATTAGTGTGATAAGAGAAACAGCCATGCTAGGAGGTAATAATGTTACAGCAGCACCTTACAAAACACACACGGTATCAGAGCAGGATAAACACCACCATATTTGAATAGGTATGAGGCCAGACATCCCAACTGTGATTGATTTACAGGGATGTCCTTCATTTGTCAAAAAATGTTACCTGTGCCCCACTGACTCCCTGTGAAATGTACTAACAGTAGGCAGAAAGGTGGGGAATCCCACGTAATGTACACTATCAATAAGTTAAAGTAGACACTACTTGCATGTCAGAAATGGTGTAGTAATACATATGCACAAAATACCCCACAGTCACAACTGCAGAATATCTGAAATATATCACGGGTGTATCCCACTAATATGTACTGTTCCCTGAGGCTGGTCAAATATATACCTGAAAGTATCTCAGGCCTGGAAGTGTCAGAAACACACAGGCATATCAGCCTGTATGCTGTTACACACTCTGCGAATAGCTGTAGAATTGCTTCCACAAGCACACCCTCATGTAGGAGTACAACCCAGAAATATCAAAGGATGTAGCCATCTAACAAACTAAGGACAGTATAGCAGTTTACAAGCACTGCATGTGCCTGATATTCTTAACTGTTAGTGCAAAGTACAAGGCCCTACTACTGCTCAGCAGCAAAATAAGATACCCTTGTAAGTGTCAAACCCCAGACCTTGGCCTCACCAAACTGCATGCAGTGTCACCAAACCACACCAAACATATAAGTAATTGCTGCTGAAAAACATATATCATGCATTACAAGGAGTGAATGTAAATGGAAAATAGGAAAGCCATAGCAACACATTCCAGTAAAGACAAATATCAGGCCTTCAAGGAGTGAATGTAAAGGCAAAATAGTGAAGTCATAGCAAGACATTGCAAGAGCTACTGTTGTATACCAGTTAATCCACGAGTCCCACAGGAAAGTACATACTCCCATGTAAACAGTGTTAGTATTATTAGGTGTGACTTAACATACACCCTGAAAAGAATGAACTGCAAGAAGCAACAGTCAGGTTTCAGTACAACATGCATTTCAGTGGCTACAACACAGCCTTAGATATGAGAGACATACCAACCTTTTGACTGACACAACAGTGACCACAGCAAACCAGCATGGTCCCCACCTTGCTAAACTGAAAGGCCTATGCCTGCCTAACCTAACATTTTATAGCACTGTCCTGAAATCACAGTGAGAACTGCAATTACCACACAGCAGGTTGCATGCAATTAGTAAATGCTGGCCAACAATTGGTGCAGAGGCCATCACATGCACATGTGCAGATACCTACAAAAGCAGCCTGTACTGCTACTTCACACATGCAATAATATCATTGCAGCCACTGGAGGGAAAGAGAGAGACAGAGAAAGAGAGAGACAAAAAAAAAACAAGCCATCAAGCCATCAAGCCATCAGGCCAGCCAGCAAGCCAGCCATCCAAAAAAGCTGTCAGAAACAAAGGTAATGTAAACTACATAATCTAATAATCTACATACTGTGAACCCTCCATATGTGTTAGCAGTCTGTATCTATATGTATATGAAGATGTGCATAGGGCAAGGGACATACTGCAACTGTTAGTGAAGGCTGGACATACATATGTAGTTGAAGGTTGCTATATGCACATATCAATGTAGGTTGTAGTACAATGTACAATGTAGGTTGTACAGCAATGGATGATTAGAAGTATGTTAGTGTGTGTATGTATATACATATATATATATATATATATATATATATGTACATAGATAGAGAGGTATGTATAAATTGATAGACATATATAGATAGATAGAATATGCATATAGATGTAATAGACACATACATATATAGATATACACATATACAGACAGATATGAATGTCTATAGATATGTATGTACACTAGTCTTGTAATCCCTGTACATGGTACGTGTCATCACAAATGGTGTGTCAGCTAGGGAAATGTAGGTCAGTGTACCCCTCTACACCTAGCAATGTTCTACACGGTATGTACCTCCCATGGCAACTACAGCAAGGGAAAAGGCCACAGACATACCTAACAAAGAGTGATAATGCCCTCAAACACATTCCCTATGCAGAGTGACTGACAAAACCACAGATAGAGTGCCTTTCATACGACCTACACAGAGGTTACCACTGCTGGATATACAAAGTTATGTCACACCCATACCAGTTGTCCAACCGCCATGGTAACACCTCACAACCTGTCCAGCCTAAATGACCTATGGCCCTCATCCTTGGCACCGCAGTAAAGAGCACATGCTGGAGGTACAGGTTCCTATCCACAAATAAGCCATACCCTGGACTAAACCACCCAGCATTAACAAGCAAGGCTCCTTATTAGTAGATGTCAGACATATCCCTGATGAATGTTATGGAGATAGGTAATATGCCGTATAAGTCACCTCTGTGTAACTGTTTGACAGGAGCAAGTACAATCACATTACATGTGTCCCAAGGGGCAGAGTAGCATAAGGCTATGCTGCCGTAGGCCCAGGGCCAATAGCATAGTACCTACCTATGACAATGCACACACACACATGTACTCATTGCAATACCAACTATGTGAGGTGGAATGAGTGTGACACTGACTGTGTGCAAGGTCTATAATGGTGTGATTGCTCATCATGACTTTGTGTCTGTCATGGTAGTGTGTGTCCTCGGTGTGAGGCCAGAGAAGTATGTGTCAGTTATTGGGATACAAACATACTACATTGCCATATGTTGTGCTGTAGTTCACAGTGTATAACTGCGGTGTAGGTAGGGGTATGGCAGCAAAGACTAGGGTGGATTACCAGTGAAAATGTAAATGTGCATTGCATGCATTGCATGGGATGACAATATTCTCCATCCATTAGCTTGATACATACCCCCAGTGTGAGGTTGTGCATTGTACCTCAAACAGTGTGCCGAGTGCTGGTGTGTACTAGTTTGTTGTAAGGAGTGTGCCAGGCACTGTCACACAGTTGTTGGCTTAGCAGTGATATGTGGTAATTTACATGTGTATCTCCTGATAGACAGACAGATGCTATATATGGCAGTTCAGTGATATCAGTACAGTAGAGTATTACGTGAGCCATATTACTTGCTCACATATTTTTCTTTTCCTTCCAGGGCAATGGTGTATCAGCGTAACCCCTGTTATTCAGCTGCAGAGGATGAGGAGATACACTGGAGCCTGGTGCAGGATTTTTCCACACTGCTTTTCAGGACCAGCCAGAACCAGCATGAGAGGGCTGTACTGTGGCAAGACCTTGTCCATCGGATAAATGACATAGGCATGCATAACTGGACATATGAGCAGGTACGACATCACTGCCGTGATTTAATTAGAAAGGTCCATCAGCGTGCGTCTGATATCCACAGACAACAGCTTGCCACAGGTGGTGGGGTACATATCCACCCCCCCTCACCAGAGTGGAGGAGCTCCTCCTAAGTGTTGTGGCTCCAGCCCACAACAACAACATCCACAGACATGTGTCATGATGGAGGCTTGAGCCACCCAGCATGTGGACATGGAGTGTGCAGGTAACATGCCATATCTGTAGTTGACTGTTGTCTGCACTGGTAGGTCATGCATGTGTGAGATGTGTACTGTGTGTGTAGCTGTTGTCCTGCCTATTCTTGTGCAAGATTGATATTCTGAATATCATCAGTACACCTGTAAAAGCCAACTGTTGTACTACTGTACTGTATCATGCTCACAGTATCAATGGCACAGTTGTGGCCACTGACAATAACTCTCTTATTTGTGCAGGTCCTTCTGGAGTAACAGCAAGGCAGCCAATCCATGCTGGTGAGTGTGTAATAACAATACTATTAATACTAATAATAATATTAATACTTATAATACCCTCAAACAGTATTGTGTATGTGTTGGATTGCAGGTGTGTGTGTGTTTGTATCTGCTGTACTGAGTAGTGTGCATGTGTGCCCGTGTGCATGTGTGCATGTGCCCCTGTGCATGTGTGCATGTGCCTGTGTGCATGTGTGCATGTGCCCGTGTGCATGTGTGCATGTGTGCCCATGAGCCCATGTGCCCATGTGCATGTGTGCCCGTCTGCCCGTTTGCATGTGTGCATGTGTCCCGTGTGCATGTGTGCATGTGTACCCATGTGTGCATGTGCCTGTGTGCATGTGCATGTGTGCATGTGTGCATGTGCCTGTGTGCCCATGTGCCCATGTGCATGTGTGCCCATGTGCATGTGTGCATGTGTGCATGTGTACATGTGTGCATGTGCCTGTGTACCCATGTGCATGTGTGCATGTGAGCATGTGTGCATGTGCCCGTGTGCATGTGCCCGTGTGCCCGTGTGCCAGTGTGCTCGTGTGCCCATGTGCATGTGCCCATGTGCATTTGTGGTAACATGTGTACACATTGTAAACTGTGTTTCCTGTCTTCCTCTCACAGGTTCTGGTGTTGCTCTGTTGCTGTACAGCAAGGAACTTGAAGCCACTGCTGGGGATAGTGATAATGATGATACATGTGTAATGGCACAGGGAGGTGTGACAGGGTCTGTTGTTGGTCAGCCAATCGACAGTACACAGCAGTCAACCCCATCAATGCGCACAGTCATCCTGCCGATACATCCATTGTCACCAATATCCATAGGTGAGGGACAGCATACAGTGGGCATTGACCAGGGTAATGTGGTATCAGTGGCACATGCATCACCTCACAGCAGCCATGGCCAGAGTCCTGACATGATACCACACAGGCAGATGTCTAGGGGTTCTCGTGGGAGCATCTGTGGTCGTACTGCCCCTGTCGGACGTGCCCACAGAGGTCTTTCAACCTCAGATATGTTCCGGGCTGTAATGCAGGCACAGGCATGTATGGAACTGTACATCAGACAGGGTCTGAGGGAGCTTAGAGCACATTGCACTGCTATGAATGACACTATGCGTGACTTTGCGGCTGCCATCCGTACTGTCGGCGAGGTCATTGACAGACGTTGGGGGGACACATTAGATCTGTTCCACAACTACATGTCCATGAGCCAGGGCAATGCAGGATGGTTGAGGTGTCGACGTGGACATATGCCAGCAACATCATCAGCTGGCAGTCATAGCGGATGACAGCAAACCCGCAGCTGCTCCCATAGTGCCAGTACCAGCCCCAGCAATGTTGGGTCTGTGCTGTCATCAGACTGTCCTAGAAGACCACGTGCACGTGGCTCTGGACAGTCCCAGCAGGGACATGTGTCCAGTCATCAACCAACTGCTTTTGATGACAGAACCCAGTATGGCTTAGTACCTGATACTGTCCGTAGCACCCCTGCCAGGCACAGGTACCGTGTCCGTGGCCAGAGACAGTGATCTGTATGACCTGGCAGGTACAGTCTTTGGCTGTCCACAAACACCCGTATATGGCAGCCATGTGGTGGAACTGTGTGCATGCATACTCACATGCATAATGCTAACACCTAGGGCTAACACATACACACACACACCGCATCAACATTGCCCCATTTTGTACTGTTGTCCCTCACTAACACACACACACATACATGTTGATTGGATGTGTCAATGGCAGACTCTGACATACCAAGTACACACCCTGTGCATATGATGAAACTGTGCCACCTCCTGCAATCTGTAACGTTGATGCAGGAACAGGATAGCATGGTGCTGATGCACAGGGTGACTACATAGCACTGTAGTAATATTATCATGTTGTTTACAGTACCGTGTAATGATATCAATGTGAGTATATACCAGCATGCCCGATGCATTAACAGTATGATTGTCATTGTAGTGTTTTTATACACCAGCTTTAATTCCAAAAGTGTAATGTCTGCACGTTTGCATTCTGGTGGTAAGGCTGAAAACACAAACCCACCTACATAGGTATCACAGGGGATAAGAAACTGGAAGTAATGATACTCAATGCCAGACATCTAAAGCGCAAGATGCATGCAGTCCAAACTCTACTCAGCATGGAGAATGTTGATATCTGTGCAGTAACAGAAACCTGGTTCAAGGCTCCCAAGTGCACCCTAGCACTACCTGGTTACACCTCATACCATGCTTTACAGCCCCAAAACATGGAACTAACTATGAAAGGAGGGTGAGTATCAATAGATGTCAAGGATACCCACACCCCCAGGTTGGTGCCACAGCATGAAACATCATAGACTATCCACGTGCAACTAACAGTGGGTAAAACTGCCTTCCAGTTCATAGCCTGCTACAGACCACCCTCCTAAACCCAGGTAACCCACTTGGCCTACTTATGAACACATGTAGATATGAAGGTGTCTCCAAACAACTTTATATTGGGCAACTTCATCTACCCACACATAGACTGGGAGCATTACTGTAGCTCCAACACCCTAGGCCAAAGGTTCCTAGAATTCATAAACTCAAATGCTATGGAACAAATTGTTATCACTCCCACAAGAGGGGAAAACATACTGCACCTGATCATCACGAACATGGCGACTCTATGCTCCAGACCAGAAGTGTATCCCTCACTGGTAAGATCATACCATAGAGTAATCTCACTGTATATTCACATACCAACCCCAGCCCCTGGCCAGAAACCACAGTGAAAAAGTTGTCTAAAACAAACACCACACACCTCAAAACCGAGACAGAGGTGGAATCCTTCAAAGCCCCCAAGCCTGTGGAAAATACGGCCCACACTGCTGAGTCCTTTATAAATGCATTCTATGAACACCTTCAGGAATGCACAGATCATGCAATTCAAAATATAACCATGACCCAATCCTCCAAAGACAGGCGTCCTTTCTGGTGGACCCCAGCCACATAACAGAAAACAATAGAAGGAGGAAGCTACTACATGATCGAGCAATATCCCAGAAAGGGAAGGCATCGCTGATCAGAATTTTGAAAACATTATGGGCACTCATAAAATCGTCTAAGGCCAGCTTCAAGAGAAATATTGCACAAGACACTAAGGATAATCACAAGGCTTTCTTTACTTATGTTAGGAATCTGGGTGGGAATTACCAGATATGCTCAGAAGTTGTCCTAAATGACAAGGAATACACCTAAGCCACATACATTGCCAACATCATTGCTGACAGGTTCAGCACAAACATCTCACCCCCCTCCCCACCACAAGGGCAAATATATATCCCAGCAGAGTGATGCCCCCCTGACATCTGAGATGCTCAGTCGCCCTCTCCAAAGCAAAAACACAGCATCAATGGGAGCAGACAATGTCCCAGGCTGCATCCTACATGAACTCCAAGAAGAACTAAACACAAACATAAAACTACTGTTCAATCCCAGCCTTACTACAGGATATGTACCCAAGGAGTGGCGTACAGCAACAGTGATCCCTCTCCACAAAGGTGGTGCCTCAATGGATCCTGGAAACTATCACCCCATACGCCTGACTAACTTGGTCTGCAAAGCTATGGAAAGGATCATCATAGACCTCATAAATAAAGCTATTGGGGACCTGCAGACACTGGATCCTACCCAGTTCGGCTTTGTTGAGGGCACATCCTGCCTCTTAAACTTGGTCGATGAATTTGTAACAGTCACCAAGGCCAGTGATGAGGGGAAGGTGTTCAACACAGCCTACCTGGACCATTAAGTACTGTACACATGATTAGGGACCTGGGGACCTGAGTTGATAGCAAACTCTCATTTGACAACCACATGGTTGTAGTGGTTACACAGACAGTTTATATAGGCCACCTAATCATGAAGGGATTCACAGCTAGATCACAGGAGGTCATCGTGCCTCTTCAATCATCCCTCGTCAGGCCCATAATTGAGTACAATGTCCCTTTTGTGGTGTACCTTACCAGAGGCCTGTCCTGCAGCAACAGGAAAGTCCACAAAAGTACCTCACCAAGGGGATCAAAGGGCTCCAACAGATGCCTGACATATAGAAACATGTCCAACCTGGAATTAATGGACATGCTGCACCTCAGAAAATCCAATTTCCATGGAGCTATGCACTCGTGACACTTGCACCTCAGCACTTACATAAATAGGACATGCTGGAGGGACAGATTCATAACCCAGAGGCTCCCTTCACTCTGGAATAAAATCATGATCCAGGTTAGGGAGAGTCCCTTAATGACTCTCTGCAAGAGGACTGTTGCTGAGTGGATGGGAGATTGTAGGTTTACCCTGGGTTTCACTTCTGTGTCACTGTTACACAGAGGCTGAGTATACTAACCTGGAAAAAGGCCATATGAAAATACATTTAAAATGGGTGGCGAAAGACAAACACAGTCTAGCTAGGCTTATAACTGACCTAGGGCAGATAGCCTAGTATGAACCTATGAACCTATTACATGATGTATTCTCAACTGATACACAGATGTAAGAAACCCAGTGTCAGTGATATCCCTGCAGTACTACACTATACCAGTAGACATTCTTACTGAGCCCCACACATCCCTGGGAAGAATACTGTTTGGCATATAGCAGTCTCACGTACATGCCAACACACTAGCGATATGTTCATCCATGACTGGAAATGTATACAGTGGCCTACAATGCAGTCTGCACATGACACACATGACCACCAGAAGGGTATCATACAGATAGATACCTGTTGTCCAAGCCATGCTCTATTACTGTAATGCAACTGTAACTTTGTCATCAGCATGTACTTAACATAGCATTCCAGTAGTACCATGTAGGTGGCAGCACCCATCATGTAGAACGGGTAATGGTGTGTACATATGGACAAGTGTTTTCTTGTCTATCCTGTGAGATTCACATTTCCAAAGGTATTGTGCAGTCCCTTGGTGTATCGCCTAAGCAAGAAGGTGTCTTTATTTATAACAGCAACAGTTGCCATATACCTACATTGGATGTCCATTACTCACAGACTTTGCTGTGTTATAACATGTGTAACAGATACTCCAGACATGAACCCTCACCCACATTAATATATCACAGCTTTCATGATTGTGTGTCACCCAGTTGGCCTAGGACACAGATCACAGCAGTAGCCTGCATTGTCAACAACATACATGTATGGCGTACAGTCTGGGAATCTGCAGGACATGCTGGCACAGGTAACAACTGTATTCATATGAAGCAGGCTTCACATATAGGAACTATTGAAGGTCACAGGTACATATCTGTATGTGGCACACACATACCTGATGTGTGCATTGCACTTACTGTTATAATTATATGTCATACAATAATAAAAACAAAACCCACCACACATTGACAAACACACACATGGCTTTTGTAGGATTCAACCCCCTACCTAACTATGTTATGACATTTAAGAAAGATGCATTAGTGCAGCACGCTATTCGCATTACTGGGTGGTTTCCCTTCTCCTACTGTACTTATAGGGTGCTGACATCATCAGTGTTTACAAAGAGGAATGTATATCAGGTAGTGTGTTATTCCAGTTGTCAAACCCCTACCTAACTAACTATGTTATGACACTTGAGAAAGGTGCATTAGCACAGCGCGCTATTCACATTACTGGGTGATTTCCCTTCTCCTGCTGTACTTATAGGGTGCTGACATCATCAGTCTTTACAAAGAGGAATGTACATCATGTAGTGTGTTATTCCACTTGTCAAAAAGGACATCTCTTTCAAAGAGAATTGCACACATGCACACCACCTGTCCCCCCCAACACACACCCACGGAGTATTTGCAGGATTCAAACCCCTACCTAACTATGTTATGCCACTTGAGAAAGACGCATTAGTGCAGCGCACTATTCACATTACTGGGTGGTTTCCCTTCTCCTGCTGTACTTATAGGGTGCTGACATCATCAGTCTTTACAAAGAGGAATGTACATCATGTAGTGTGTTATTCCAGTTGTCAAAAGGGACATCTCTTTCAAAGAGAATTGCACACATGCACACCCCCAACACACACACACACACACATTTGCAGGATTCAAACCCCTACTTAACTATGTTATGATAGTTGAGAAAGATGCATTTGCACACACAATTCGCATTATTACTGATGGCTTTCCTTTCCTCTGTCTGTATAGGGTATAGGCATCATCCATCAGTCTTTACAAAGAGGAATGTACATCATGTAGTGTGTTATTCCAGTTGTCAAAAGGGACATCTCTTTCAAAGAGAATTGCACACATGCACACCCCCCTATAAGTCCTTTCCAACTCAGTTACACAGCAATCCCTTACACTATTCTAGCATGTTGAAGGGTCAATTAGTGGCATCCTCTCCAGTTCAGCTGGTGAATCTGGGAATCTTGAGGCAATGTTACAACTGCCTCATGTACACAGACAACCCTCTCCTCCTCCCAACAAATACAAATATATGTGAGAGATGCAACTATATAGCCAAACTGGAGGCTGAGCTCTCTGGACTCAGTACTGGCAAAACCAGTCAGGAGGAGAAGGTAACCACACACACCACAAACCCAGTCACACATAAACCTATCACAACTACAAACCAAACACGTAAACACACAACATACTCGGAGGCTCTAACTAAAAATCTACCAAAACAACAGAGGCCTCCAAAGCAGACATCCAAGCAACCACTACCTCTAAACATAACACATGCAACACATAGTTCACAAAGTCAGTGTGCCAAACAGTCACAGCCCTTAAGGCCAAACAACATGCCTGATACAGTTGTAATAGGTGACTCCATAGTCAGACACACTGACGTCCCGCTCACCAGACTGAACAAGGAAAAGGTTACAGTAAGCTGCCTGTTGGGCGCTAGAATCCGCCACATAACACAAGCACTCAGGTCACTCCAAAGCAAGTACAAATATGACTCAGTCATTGTCCATGCCGGTGTGAATGACCTGAGACATACCTCCCTGGACTACAAGAAAAGAGACATAGAGGATCTCTCTGATTATGTAGCCCAGGCCAGTATGACCCTGACCCTGAGCAGCATCTTACCCTCACCAAGAATGATGCCACAGTACAAAGACAAAATGATCAGCTTTAACAATTGGCTCAGTTACTGGTGTCATTCTAAGGGGATCCAATGTCTGTCTGCTTGGGATGACATACTTGACAAGCCACGCTGCTTCGCAAGGGATGGCTTGCACCTGTCACCCCTGGGCTTCTGGATATTGGCCAAGGCTCTTGCCACCCCCATAGTGCCTTTTTTAGGCAAGGCTCAAAAGACAAACCCACCTCCCTAGAAAACACAAGTGGAAAAAAACTAAGGGTAATGCTGCTCAACGCCAGAAGTCTAAACCTCAAGATGCATGCTCTTGAAGCCCTCCTCAGTAGGGAGAACATCAATGTCTGTGCAGCAACTGAAACCTGGTTCAAGGCTCCAGAGAGCACCCCAGCACTACCAGGTTATACCTCATATCATGCTTTTCGACCTCAAAATTTGGACCGAACCACAAAAGGAGGGGGAGTATCCATATTCATCAAAGATACCCACACCTCCAGGTTAGTGGCAACACACGAAGCACTGGAGACCATCCATGTGCAACTAACTAAACACAAAACTGCCCTACAGTTTTTAGCATGCTACAGACCACCCTCTCAAACTCAGGAACCCCACTCAGCCTTCCTGAAGACACTGAAGAGTATGAATGTCTCTCCAAATATCATCATATTGGGAGACCTCAACTACCCAAACATAGACTGGGAGCATCACTCAAGCCCCAACACCCTAGGCCAAAGGTTCCTAGAATTCATAAACTGAAATGCGATGGAACAACTAGTCACCACTCCCACAAGAGGATATTGGTGAGATCAGACCATAAATTAATCTCACTGGAAATCCACATCCCGCTCCCACCCTCAGCACAAAAGACCACAGTGAAGAATTTCTCAAAAGCCTACTTCACACTTCCTAAGACTGAAGTGGTATCCTTCAAGGCCCCTGGGCCAGTGTAAACCACAGCCCACACCGCTGAATCCTTTATAAACGCTTTCTACAGACACCTTCAAGAATGCATGGATCATGCAATCCCAAAAAAAACCAAGACCCATTCCCCCAAAGGCAGGTGTCCTGTCTGGTGGACCCCAGCCATTAACAAGTTGTACAACAGTAGGAGGAAGCTACTACATGACAAAGCAAAATCCCCAAAAGGGAAGGCATCTTTGATCAGTACTAGCAAACAACTACGATCACTCATAAAATCATTCAAGGCCAACGTTGAGAGAAAAATCGCAAAAGACAATAAAGACTATCACAATGCCTTCTTCAGTTATGTTAGAAACCTGGGTGGAAACTCCCACATATGCTCAGAGGTAGTCCAAAATGACAAAAAATACACTGAACACACAGACATTGGCAACATACTGGCAGACAGGTTCAGTGCAAATCCCCCCCCCCCCCAAAAGGAGAAATATCTATCCCAGCAGAGTGTAGCCTCCCTGACATCTCAGATGCCCAGGTGAGAGCCACCCTCTCCAAAGCTGAAAACACAGCATCAATGGGACCAGACGGTGTCCCGGGTTGCGTGCTACATGAACTCCAAGAGGAACTAAACCCACACATAAGGCTGCTGTTTAATCTTAGCCTTACTACAGGATATGTACGGCGTACAGCAACAGTGCTCCCACTCCACAAAGGAGGTGCTTCTACGGACCCTGGAAATTACTGCCCCATAAGCTTGACAAGCCTGGTCTGCAAAGCTATGGAGAGGATCATTATGGAACTAATAAACAAAGACATTGGGGACCTACAGACACTGGATCCTACCCAATTTGGCTTTGTCAAGAGCAGATCCTGCCTTTTGAACTTAGTCGACTTTTTTGAAACAGTCACTAAGGCCATTGATGAGGGTAAGGAAGTTTACACAGCCTACCTTGATCTTGCAAAAGCCTTCGACACAATACCCCACTTGGGCATCATAGACAAGCTCACCAGCTTAAATGTAAACCCATATGTCATAAGATGGGTTGCAAACTGGCTCAAGGACAGAACCCACAAGGTCAGAATTGCTGGAGCCATGTCAGACTCTAAGCCAGTCACAAGCGGTATCCCACAGGGCTCAGTCCTGGGACCCCTCTTGTTCGGCATTTATTTTTCCAAGGTGCAAGCAAACATAGGAGGATTGTGGCTGACAAAGTTCGCAGATGACTGCACACTGGGCGCCATAATTGATACTCCAGCGGACACAAGCATCCTTCAGAAAGGCCTCATAGAAATGGATAACTGGTGCCAGAGCCATGACCTTAAACTGAATGCCAAAAACTGTATAGTCATACCCTTTGGGAAAAACAAATCACCCAAAAATTACCACATAGGTGGTAATCCATTAAGTATGGAAGAAGTAATCAGGGACCTAGGGACCCAAGTTGACAGTAACCTCTCATTTGACATTCACATTGCCAAGGTGGTTAGGAAGACCTTCTATATTACCCACCTTATCATGATAGGATTCACATCTAGATCAAGATAGGTCATCGTGCCCCTATACTCTTCTCTTATCAGGCCCATAATTGAGTACAATGCCCCATTTGGGATGTACCTTACCCAACACCTGCAGCAGTTAGACAGACCCCAAAAGTACCTCACCAAGAGGATCAAGGGTCTCAAACATATGTCATATGCTGCCCAGCTGAAGAAACTACAGCTCTATTCAGTCACATACCGCCTACTCAGAGGCAATCTATGCCTGATGTACAAGGCCATGTCCAATCCGGAATTAATGGACATGTTCCACCTCAGAAAATCCAAATCCACCAGAGCCATGAGAGCAAGGGATTTGAACCTCAACACAGAAATAAATAGGACGTGCTGGAGGTACAGATTCATAACCCAGAGGCTCCCTACACTGTGGAACAGAATCCCAGTCCATATTAGGCAGAGACCCTCACTGACTGTCTTCAAGAGAAATCTTGATGAGTGGATGGGAGTTCATAGGTTTACCCCGGGGGTCATCTCTGTGTCACTACTACACAGAGGCACAGTAAACTAAACCCTACATGGGCATAGTATTCTCATTTCAAGGGGTGGCGAAAGCCACACACTCTGGCTAGGCTTATAAATGCCCTAGGGAAGATAGCCTAGTATGAACCTATGAACCTATATACATCACAGATACACACAACTCTGGTTGGTACCACTGCAGTAAGCATGACAGGCCATACATATACAACTACCATTGTGCAAAACTGCCTTTTGATTTGGTGTGTAGTTCAGACCACCCCCTCCCATATCCAGGAACCACACTTGGCTTCCCTGGGAACAGTGTGGGATATGAAGGTGTTCACATATGCCATTATAGTTGTTAACTTCAGGTACAGGAATATTGACTGGGGGAACTACTCAGGCCTCAACAACATCGCCCTACAGCCACTACAATTTGTGAATCCATGTGCTATGGCAGAACCAGTCACCACAGCCACAAGGGGTAATACATATTGGACCTGATCATCACCAACATGGGGACTCTATGTTCCACACCAGAGGTAGACCACCATTGTTAAGATATGACCATAACCAACTTTCCCTGGACGTCCATATCCGATCCCCACCCCCAGGCAAGGACATCACTGCTAACAAAGTATTTCTCAAAAGCAGACTTTGCACTTGTGAAGACTGGGGTGGAATACTTCAAAGGCCCTGTGCTGGACAATTATACAGCCCAATCTGCAGAATCCTTTACAAATGCATTCTATGAGCACCTGCAGGTTTTCATTGATCATGCTATCCCAAATAAAACCAAGACTCCTCCACAACAGGAGACCTGTCTGGTTGACACCAGCCATATATAAGCTGTACAACAGAAGGAGGGAGCTAATACATAACAGAGCAATATCCCACAGAGGGAGGACATCTCTGAACAGTATTGGCAAGACACTTCAATCCCTCAAAATCATCACTTGCAAGTTTTGACAGTGAAATTGCCCAGACACTACAGATAAGGCTCTCTTCAGTCTGGAATTGAATCCCAATTAATGTTAGACATAGCCCTTTGCCAACCCTCTTCCAGCAAACTCCAGCCACATGGATGTGATATTGCAAATTCAATCCCTGGGATCTCCACTGTATCCCTGCTTGACGGAGGCACAGCAAACTAGCCTTAAACGGTGCCTTCTGTGACCTACTTTACAGAGGCACAGTAGGCTACTGTACTGGGGAGGCAGACGCCAAATACACTCTGGCTAGGCTTATGTATTCCCTAGGGCAAACAGCCTAGTATCGACCTCTGAATCCATATGTTTATGTTTGGGATGCACAATATTTTTATTTGTTACTGATAAACTGTTTGCAGGTCTTTATTGCCATAGCTTTCCCTGTTTCTATGAACAACTAGTGTATCTGTGGAAGATGTTTGATCATGACAGGGTTCCAGTATATTACTTATGTCTCTATTGTCATTTAACTGTGTGCACTGGGCAGATTGCTGTATTGTGGGAGGTTCCTGGCTTAACACATACAAATGTCAGATATGTGTGGCCGACTTCTATACTGAGACATGGCCTAAGTGTGTGAGCATGCCCAGTTCAGGCTTTCCATGGTTTGTTGCCCGACATATGTCTCATTTATCAAAGTGTGTGAGCATGCCCAGTGTGACCTTTCCATATGTTGAGATCTGAGTTACACTACATTTGTGGTTGTGTGTGAACTTGAACAATAGTTGACATTTACAGTGTGTGTGTTGGAAGTCATGTTGTGTTCTTACTGCCCAACTGCTTTGTGTCTGAACCTAACAGGGATTATGCTGTGCCTGCATGGTTTCCATGGGACAGTTTGCATACACTTGTCAACATTCTTTCATACTGACCAAACACTGTAATATTGTCATAGTGTAGTGGTTCAGTCCTTTCTCTCTGGTGCACAGTATCCTGGGTTTGTGTTCCATCACTGCTTTAAATATTCATACTGAGCACACCAGACTAAGGTATGACCATGTTGCATTTTGCTCAGCTATGGCCTACTTAAACCAGGCTTGTCCAACATTACTAGTGTATTCCGCAACTTGGGTGGACATTGACAAACACTAGGCTATGTACCCTAGGGCATTTCTAATCCTAGTCAAAGTGTGTTTGTCCTTCAACACACATTTTAACTGGTGTTTGCCATGACATTTTTCAAGGTAGTATACTGTGCCTCTGTCTAACTGTGACATAAAAGTGATACCCAGGGTAAACCTACAATCTTCCATATACTCATCAAGATTCCTCTTGAAGAGAGTCAATGAGGGACTCTGCCTAACCTGGACTGGGATTTTATTCCAGAGTGAAGGGAGCCTCTGGGTTATGGATCTGTCCCTCCAGCATGTCTTATTTATTTCAGTGCTGAGGTTCAAGTCTCTCGAGCGCGTCGCTCGATGGGATTTGGATTTTCTGAGGTGCAGCATGTCCATTAATTCCGGGTTGCACATGGCTTTATACATCAGGCACAGATCGCCTCTGAGCAGGCGGTATGCCACTGAGTAGAGCTGGAGTTTCTTTAACTGGGCAGCGTATGTCATCTGTTTCAGCCCTTTGATCTTCTTGGTGAGGTACTTTTGGGGTCTTTCCAGTTGCTGCAGGTGTCTGGTAAGGTACATCCCAAAAGGGGCATTGTACTCAATTATGGGCCTGATGAGGGATGAGTAAAGAGGCATGATGAACTCCCCTGATCTAGATGTGAATCCCTTCATGATTAGGTGGGCTATATAAAATGTTTTTCTAACCACTTTGGCCATGTGGTTGTCAAATGAGAGATTGCTATCAATTTGGGTCCCTGGTCCCTTATTACTTCTTCTGTACTTAATGGATTACCACCTATGTGGTAATTTGTGAGCACTTTGTTTTTGCCAAAGGGGATGACTATACACTTTTTGGCGTTTAGCTTGAGGCCATGCCTCTGGCACCAGTTGTCTGTTTGTATGAGGCCTTTTTGGAGGATGCTTGTGTCAGCTGGAGAGTCGATTATGCCGCCCAGTTTGCAGTCATCTGCGAATGTGGTCAGCCACAGTCCTTCCATGTTGGCCTGTACCTCCAAGAAATATATACTGAACAAGAGAGGTCCCAAGACTGAGCCTTGTGTGACGCCACTTGTAACTGGTTTGGAGTCCAACATGGCTCCAGCAATTCTAACCATGTGGGTTCTGTCCTTGAGCCAGTTCGCAACCCATCTAGTGACATAGGAGTTTATATTTAAGCTGGTGAGCTTATCTATGATGCCCAAGTGGGTATTGTATCAAAGGCTTTTGCGAGGTCCAGGTAGGCTGTGTGGACCACCTTCCCCTCGTCAATGGCGCTGATGACTGTTTCATAGAAATCAGCCAGGTTTAAGAGGCAGGATCTGCCCTACACAAAGCCAAACTGGGTAGGATCCAGTGTCTGTAGGTCCCCAATATCTTTATTTATGAGGTCCATGATGATCCTTTCCATAGCTTTGCAGACCAAGCTAGGCAGGCTTATGGGGCAATAGCTTCCAGGAACTGTTGAGGCACCACCTTTGTGGAGAGGGACCACTGCTGCTGTATGCCACTCTTTGGGTACATATCCTGTAGTAAGGCTGAGATTGAACAGTAGTTTTATGTTTGAGTTTAGCTCTTCTTGGAGTTCATGTAGGACACAGCCCGGGACACTGTCTGGTCCCATTGATGCTGTGTTTTTTTGCTTTGGAGAGGGCAGCTCTTACCTGAGCATCTGAGATGTCAGGGGGGCAGCACTCTGCTGAGATAGATATTTGCCCTTTTGGTGGAGAGGGGGGGAGAAGTTTGCGCTGAACCTGTCAGCTAGGATGTTGGCAATGTCTGTGGGTTTGGTGTATTTTTTGTCATTTTGGACTAATTCTGAGCATATCTGGGAATTCCCACCCAGGTTCCTAACATAACTAAAGAAAGCCTTGTGATTATCCTTAGTGTCCTGTGCAATTTTTCTCTCGAAGCTGGCATTAGACGATTTTATGAGTGCCCATAGTTTTTTGCTAATACTGATCAGACATGCCTTCCCTTTTAGGGATTTTGCTCTATCATGTGGTAGCTTCCTCCTTCTATTGTATAGTTTGTTTATGGCTGGGGTCCACCAGACAGGACGTCTGCCTTTGGAGGATTGGGTCTTGGTTTTATTTGGGATAGCATGATCCATGCATTCCTGAAGGTGTTCATAGAATGCATTTATAAAGGATTCTGCGGTCTGGGCCATATTTTCCACAGGCCCGGGGGCTTTGAAGGATTCCACCTCAGTTTTGAGGAGTGTGATATTTGCATTAGAGAAGTTTTTCACTGTGGTTTTCAGGGCAGGGGGTGGGGTCGGGATGCGAATATCCAGTGAAATTAGTTTATGGTCTGATCTTACCAGTGAGGGATACACTTCTGGTCTGGAGCATTGAGTCCCCATGTTGCTGATGATTAGGTCCAGTATGTTTTCCCCTGTTGTGGAAGTGGTAACAAGTTGTTCCATAGCATTTGAGTTTATAAATTCTAGGAACCTTTGGGCTAGGGTGTTGGAGCTAGAGTAATGCTCCCAGTCTATGTTTGGGTAGTTGAAGTCGCCCAATATAATGGTGTTTGGAGAGACCTTCATATTTTTCAGTGTTTTCAGGAAGGCCGAGTGGGGTTCCTGGGTTTGGCAGGGTGGTCTATATCAGGCTATAAACTGGAAGGCAGTTTTACCCACTGTTAGTTGCACATGGATAGTCTCTGATGCTTCGTGCTGTGCCACCAGCCTGGAGGTGTGGGTATCTTTGACAAATATTGATACTCCCCCTCCTTTTGTGGTTTGGTCCAAGTTTTGGGGCCAAAAAGCATGGTAAGAGGTATAACCTGGTAGTGCTGGGGTGCTCTCTGGAGCCTTGAACCAGGTTTCTGTTACTGCACAGATATCGATGTTCTCCATGCTAAGGAGAGTTTTGAGTGCATGCATCTTGAGGTTTAGACTTCTGGCGTTGAGTAGCATTACTCTTAGTTTCTTATCCCTTGTGATACCTATGGAGGTGGGTTTGTCTTTTGAGCCTTGCCTAAAATAGGCACTATGGGGGTAGCAAGAGCCTTTGCCAATAGCCCTTTGATCCTCTTGGTGAGGTACTTTTGGGGTCTTTCCAGTTGCTGGAGGTGTCTGCTAAGGTACATCCCACAAGGGGCATTGTACTCAATTGTGAGCCTGATGAAGGATGACTGAAGAGGCACGATGACCTCCCCTGATGTAGATGTGAATACCTTCATGATTAGGTGGGTATATGAAATGTTATTATAACCACTACGGCCACATGGTTGTCAAATGCAAGATTTCTATCAACTTGTGTCCCCGGGTCTCTTATTACTTCCTCTGTACTTAATGGATTAGCACCTATGTGGTAATTGGTGGGCACTTACTGTTTTTCCAAAGGGGATGACTATACACTTTTTTGCGTTTAGCTTGATGACATGGCTCTGGCACCAGTTGTCTGTTTCTATGAGGCCCTTTTGTAGGATGCTTGTGTCAGCTGGAGGGTCAGATATGGCGCCCAGTTTGTAGTCATCTGCAAACTTGTTCAGACACAGTCCTTCCATGTTGGCCTGTACCTCCGAGAAATATGTACCAAACACGGGGGGTCCCAGGACTGAGCCTTGTGGGATGCCAGTTGTAGCTGGTTTGGACTCTGACATGGCTCCAGCATTTCTGACCATGTCAGTTCTGTCCTTGAGCCGGTTTGCAACCCATCTAGTGACATAGGGGTTTATATTTAAGCTGGTGGGCTTCTCTATAATGACCAAGTGGGGTATTGTATGGAAGGCTTTTGCAAGGTCCATGTAGGCTGTGTGGACCACCTTCCCCTCATCAATGGCCTTGGTAACTTTTTCAAATGACTCAACCAGGTTTAAGGGGCAGGATCTGCCCTTGAGTAAGCCACACTGGGTAGGGTCCAGTGTCTGTAGGTCCCCAATATCTTTATTTCTGAGGTCCATGATGATCCTTTCCATAGCTTTGCAGACCAAGCTAGTCAGGATTCTGGGGTGATAGTTTGCATTGTCCATTCAGGCCCCACCTTTGTGGAGAGGGACCACTGTTGCTACACTGCTCTTTGCTTACATATCCTGTGATAAGGCTGAGATTGAGCATTAGTTTTATTTGGTGTTCAATTCTTCTTGGACTTCATGTTGGACGCAGCCAGGGACACCATCTGGTCCCATTGATGGTGTGTGTTTTGCTTTGGAGATTCTGGCTGTTACCTGAGCATCTGCAATGTCAGGGGGCCAGCACTCTGCTGGGATAGATGTTCGGCCTTTTGGTGTGGGGGGGGGGGGGTTTGCACTGAACCTGTCAGGTCGGATGTTGGCAATGTCTGTGGGTTTGGTGTATTGTTTGTCATGCTGGAATAATTCTGAGCATATCTGGGAATTCCCAACCAGGTTCCTACCATCAGTAAAGAAAGCCTTGTGGTTATCCTTAGTGTCCTGTACAATTTTTATCTCGTAGTTGGCCTTAAAGGATTTTATGTGTGGCCATAGTTTTTTGTCATAATACTGATCAGTGATGCCTTCTCTTTTTGTGTTTTGCTCTATCATGTAGTAGCTTCCTCCTTCCCTTGCATGGTTTGTTGATGGCTGGGGTCCACCAGACAGGTTGCCTGCCTTTGGAGGATTGGGTCTTGGTTTTATTTGGGATTGCATAATCCATGCATTCCTGAAGGTGTTCATACCATGCATTTATAAAGGGTTCTGAGGTCTGGACCATATTTTCCACAGGCACAAGGGCTTTAATGGATTCCACCTCAGTTTGAAGGAGTGCATAATTTGCTTTACACATGTTTTTCACTGTGGTTTTCTGGCCAGGACTGAGGTCATGATGTGAATATCCAGTGAGATTACTCTATGGTCTGATCTTACCAGTGAGGGATACACTTCTTGTCTTGGCCATAGAGTCCCCATGTTGGTGATTATCAGGTCCAGTATGTTTACCCCTCTTGTGGGAGTGGTGACAAGTTGTTCCATAGCATTTCAGTTTATGAATTCTAGGAACCTTTGGCCTAGGGTTTTGGAGCTAGAATAATGCTCCCAGTCTATGTTTGGGTAGTTGCAGTCACCCAATATAATGTTGTTTGGAGAGACCTTCATATTTTTATGTGTTCTCAAGTAGGCCAAGTGGGGTTCCTGGATTTAGGAGAGTGGTGTGTAGCAGGCTACAAACTGGGAGGCAGTTTTAGCCACTGTTACTTGCACGTGGATAGTCTGTGCTGCTTCATGCTGTGGCACCAACCTGGGGGTGTGGGTATCTTTGACAATTATTGATACTCACCCTCCTTTTGTAGTTTGTTCCATGTTTTGGGGCTGTAAAGCATGGTATGAGGTGTAACCTGGTAGTGCTAGGGTGCTCTTGTGAACCTTGAACCAGGTTTCTGTTACTGCACAGATATCAACATTCTCCATGCTGAGGAGAGTTTGGACTGCAAGCATCTTGCAGTTTAGACTTCTGGCATTAGGTAGCATTACTTCTAGTTTCGTATCCCTTGTGATACCTATGGAGGTGGGTTTGTGTTTTGAGCCTTACCTATTCATGGCACTATGGGGGTGACAACATCCTTTGCCAGTGTCCAAAAGGCTCAGCATGTCATCCCAGGCTGACAGGCATTGGATCCCCTTTGACCAACAACAATACTTAAGCCAATTGTTGTAATTGATCATCTTGTCTTCATATTGTGGCATCATGCTTGGTGAGGGTAGGATGTTACTCAGGGTCATCATGTTTGCATATACTACATGATGTTACATTGCTTAACACATGGCAATCATGCCTCAGATGGTGCTGCAGGGCTGCCTATGTTGGATGCACATACTACCCTCCCTGTACATGTTTGAAAGCAGGTTGTGGCGACTTAGGCATCCCTTTTACTATATGTGTGGTCAGAGAGAGGTATAATTTCCAGGGTTCCTACTGAGCCAGTGTATGTGCTATGCATTGCCTCTTTGCCAAGGCCAAGGCATACTGGGCATGCCCCCTTCTGCCTACTGGGGCAGGCTCAGGTTGTTCCTCCTCTGAGTCATGCTCTGCCTGTGATGGCCTTGGCAATGGTGGGGGGGGCTGTGTGGGACGGGCCTATGCTGGTCCTGCTGCAGCTGTTTTCGCAGAATCATATTATGTAGCATAGCATATACCATGACAATTTGGGTACATGTAGTTGGTGAGTACTGCAAGGCTCCACCAGATGTGTCCAAGCACCGGAACCGTGACTTGAGCAGCCCAAACACATGCTCTATTACATTAAGTGTTTGTGCGTGTGCCTCATTATGCCGTTCCTGTTCAGGTGTGTGTGCATTTCTGATGGGTGTCATCAGCCACGGCTCCAGTGCATAGCCAGCATCCCCCAGTAGGTGACCATGTGGGATGTCGCCATTGGCAAATGTTTGGTACAGCTGTGTCAGATGCCAGATATGGGAATCATGTTAGCTTCCAGGGCAGCCAGCACACACATTCATTATTATGCCCTGGGCATCACACCAACCTGGCAGTTGATGGAGGGAAAGCCCTTGCAGTTAAGGTAGGCCCTACCCTGCTCACTGGCTGGTGCTTTGATGCATATATGCGTGCAGTCTATTGCACCCACTACCTCAGGGTATTCTGCTATTTGCTGGAAGAGACGCATATTGCTGGCCAATTCCTCACAGGAATTGTGGAAATATACATGATCACCAACATGTGCTGACATGGCATCCAGGAACTGGTGCAGTACCCTGGATGATGATGCCTGTGATATCCCCATCATATCACCAGATGGTCTCTGGAAGGTATCTGTTGCTAGTATTCTTAGGCCAACACATACCTTAGTTTCCTCTGGGATGGGTTCCCCTCTTTTGGTTCTGTGTGTAAGGCGTGGCCTGCACAGCTCAACAATTTGCTGCAGGAGGTCTCTGTCCAATCTATAGCGCTCTACTATCTCCAGCTCATGTAACCCCTGGTAGGTGACCCTGGGCTTGTACACTCTTCTCCATCTCCTCACTGTGGGTTGTCCAGCAGCATTTGCATTGTCACCACCCTCAGCATGTTGCATATGTTGCCTTATAACAGCTACGGCAGCCCCTAGCATTTTTTGTCTGAGTGAACTTTTTTCAGTTTTCACTACTAGTAGCTTACTCCAGTGTTGCAGTGCCTGTTGAGAGAAACATACTGCACTGTTGTTTGCAGAGTTTTCATTGCTGGGCTGGGCTACTGTTCTGCCTGTGTAATTGCCTGATTCTGATTGTTTTCACCTGCTAGCTATGCTAGTACCTGGTAGCTTCCTACATTTTGTTGTGCTTCCTTTTTCCTCTCTGTTTCCTCAGGGGGGAGTGACGCACATACTAGGGAAAACACGCGCACAGCAGCTAACATGCGTGCACCCATGGTTAGATGGACTACAACTTGTTTCTTCGAGTTAAAATGCACGCACACCAGTGCAAACATGCTTAGAACTCTTTAAACAGCCTTATACATGCTTACTCCGGCTTAAACGCGCGCACTCACGCTTACATGCGCACACTCCATCTTATTCGGGCTTCCCAGTGCACACACACGTGCATGCACTCTCAGCAAGAAACTTTGGTGTTATCCACAGTGTACACCTTCCATTTCTTGGCTTTCCCATGTCTACCTGTTGACACACCTCTTTCAATGATGTCTAACTGACAGCTTTCACATCCCACTCTGCTCCAATGAGCTTCATTTCTTTCATACATACCCCCCTGTGATGTCACCTATCTCCTACTCTGTTACTCCCGCTTATCCTACTCCTACACTCCAGGGAATGTGCTCATATGCTATGTAAAAGTGCGATTCACTATCCTAACACTCATTTACATAGGATTGCCTACTAATGCTTAGTAGTTACATGTCTTACATTGAGCTTCCCCCCTTAGCAACCCTACTCGGTGGCCATGTTGTTTTCAGACTGCTATTCCCTTACATTGTATATTGATGGTTTGCATAAAACTCACATTTATGGGTTTTAAATATTTTTCTGTTGATTTTTTTTTAGCGCAGCCCGTTTGCACGGCACTGTGCTACGTTTAAACATCGGCGATTGTCGAAAAAAGAATACATTTTTATTTTAATTTTGCATGGAGGTACATTGCCAGTGGCCACATATTTGGCCATTGGCATGCTTCCTGGAACATATGCAACCTTTATTTGGAGCTGACAATGCTCCATTGTGCTATTTGCAGAACGGTACTCAGTTGTCAACTGAGTACATTTCTGCAGATAACACGGCTCTTACACGGACAGGTTTGTGCATCCTGGATCGTAAAATTACCTCATTTGTATGCCTTTCGGCTGCAAGTGAGATACTTTGCATATCCAAGCTCTGCCCATGTAAGAGCCATTTTAGGAGCTCTCTTACACACCCCTGCAGGCTGTTCATGGATCGCTCGTCGGACATGATGGCTGCATGGAGTCTTACACTACTCTAAGACTCCGTGCAAGCCATCGTGAATCTGGCCCATTATGTTTTAAAAATGATTTTATAAACAATATTTGTGTTATAAAAGCAATATGTGAATATCAGTACAGCAGATTTTGTAACTGAAATAGTGATGGTCACTTAGTATAGACTAAAAATATATATGGATACACAAGCTCCCTAAAAGTGGATACTTCATTGAAAATACAAACTTAGATGGTAAACTTTAAGGATGTTTCAACATAGCTAGGATGTTTTTCAGGCAACATCCATTAAGAGTAATTCACTGGATATACAAGTTCAATAACGTCAGGCACAAGCAATTATTTACTACCCACCCTATTTAAACACGGGATTGTTTGGTTAGGTTAATATTTATACTAGAAAAAAATAAATAATAAGATATGAGCACTGTAAAAGCATGCAGATTTATTGTTTTTTTTTTTTGATGGGTCTGAAGAAGCTTATGTGAAAGAGCTTCTTAGAAAATGATCTGAATAAATTGCATTAGACTGGTATAATGACACATAAAGAGTAATGTGAATTAAACAGAGAATAAGATTAAACTGCACTGTGATAAATAATGCCATGTCAGTTTTTCATCTCTGATATCGTCTTCTCATTGAAATATAAATACTTAATACTTTGGATTTGTTAAGGTAACTTGATTATATACTAATTAAAGCTAGAAGAATCTCACCGACAGGATCCCTGCAAACACTAGCCTGCTTCAACCAATCACATGTGAGCTGTGTCCTTCCCCAGATAATCACTCCTACTACCCAAACCTACTTAAAGGCAAACATACTTTAACTGGTATTAAAACTTTCTAACATTGGAGGATTTGCATAAGCACTTATACATCAACTAATAAAGACTTTGGAGAAAACAGCCTCTGTTTACCTTTTTCCTCTGGAGAAGAGGATTCACTATTTAGGATTAATTAAGGTTCATTAACTTCAGCTATGAGTCACTAGCTATCTGTTTAGAACATTTTCTTTCAAATCAACAGATCCTAAGCCATTTTAATGCATATATTGTAATAACCAGAGTGGAATATCTTTAAGAGAATTGTTATATGGGGACTGAGTGGGCGGCCACGGTGGTGCAGTGGTTAGCATTGTCACCTCACAGCAAGAGGTTCTCCGGTTTGATCCTGGGCTGGGGTGCCTTTTGTGCAGAGTCTGTATGTCCTCCCTGTGGTTGCGTGGGTTTCCTTCAGGTGCTCCGGTTTCCTCCCACATCCCAAAGACATGCTGCAGGTGGATTGGATACTCTAAATTGGCCCTAGGTGTGAGTGTGTGTGTGTGCCTTCTGTGGAAGGTTGGGCACCGGGCTGGCAACTCGACACTGCCAATCATGAGCGGACAGGTGATCCACTGTGGCGACCCCTAACCATGAAAAAGCCGAAAGAAGAAGAAGTTATATGGGGACTGAGTCAAATGGCCAAACGGATTTGATCACTTATTAGTAAATCACTAACCTAGCAGCATGTCTGTCATCTGTGTTTTCATATACAAGGACTTATACTTAGTGTAGTACACATTATTGTAAGGCCTGCATCAGAAGTTGTGTCTGGATGACCCAATAAGCTACCAAAAATAGCTTGACACCAAGCATATTGTCAGATGAAGCCAAAGTCTACTTTTATATACTCGTAGAAACAGAGATCTTCTTCGTTCCTACCCAACCACACAACAGAACCTTTCCTGTGCAGATATACTCTATATTTACTGATAAAAAAGCTGTGTTATTTAATTTTGTAAGCAGACTCCCTGACAGCATTTTTTAGCTTAATAAGAAGCTTTTATCTCACAAAATAATGGAAGCATATAACTGCGATAAGGGTAAAAGACATCATTCTGGGCTATGTGAACATAGCCTTCTGTTCACGTTTGGGGAAGCATGCCATATTCATTGTATTACATTCAAGGCAGCCATCAAAGTAAGGAGCAGAAAAGCAGCTTGCCTATACTGAAAGCTAAATTTCAGGTATATTATAAACCAAAGAAGAGCCAAACCTTTGTCTGATATTTATTTTTTACCAGGAATCAAGAAACACAAGAAAGTTCTTAATGCAGGAACAGAAACACAGGGTACATGACTATGAATCTGAAGAGCTATACAATTCAGCAAACAGAGACAGAATTGTGTGTGGTATAACTTGAGCTTACAGAACAGGTAGCCTGTTGAGAAACTTAAACCAATCATTTGAAAAAGCTGTTAATGTGTGTTACGCAAGGAACTGCTAAATATGCAGTTAGAAATCACTGATTGCATAGAAATGAATAAAATGTGCACAAAAGTTGTGAGAAAGCAGAGAATGAAGCAGGAATACTGTAAAAATAATGTAATTAAAAAAAAGATTATAAATTGTAGCAAAATACATTGTCCAAAATGTCATCCAAAAACAAACAAATAGCAAGCAGTATGATAGTTAAGGTGAGGTTAAGGGGTGCATGTGCCGCATGGCAGAAGAGTTACACATAGGATGCAAGCGTAGTATTTGTGCGAATTTAAGCAGCTGCTGATGTTGTGGCTGCTTAAATTGGTTTGCTTATTTGATTTTAGAGTGTGTGTGTGTGTGTGTGTGTGTGTGTGTGTGTGTGTGTGTGTGTGTGTGTGTGTGTGTGTGTGTGTGTGTGTGATGTGTGTGCAGTATGTGTGCATTTACAATGTTACTGATTTTTGCTTTATCTTCATCTTCAAACGCTCAGGACACCAACTAAATTGTGACATTTGCTAAATGCCAAATGGGTGATACAGAGGTCTAATTTTTCAGTATGTGTTTTACCACAGGAAAAAAAACCTGAAAATTAAGATGCTATAGACTGACAATGATGGGAAATCTGAAGTAAACTTGAATATTGTGCAAATGACTGATGTTAATACTGTGCAAAGTAATGTCAGAAATGAGGCAGCAAATTATGAAGCGTCAGAAGCTGTCTAAGAAACTGGTTAGAACAATTACATGCAAATGGTAAATATTTTGTTCTTAAGCTTGATTAAGAATAATAGCATAATAAATTATGCTACATTCCAAAACAGCTATTGACTTACAAGTTAAATGAGTGTTGTATTCTTTTGTCTTAACAAAAGCCCAAACTGAAGCCATCAGGTCAAATCCCAATGACTTGCGTTTATAAAAAAAACAGGGTTTACAGGCTGCTACATCAGGCATAAAGACTGCAATCTCAGTTAAGAAACACCATCATAGTTGGCAGAGAAACATGTTTGTGTATGGGAATGATTAAGATAATTTGTAGCTAAATGAACAGCTCAGACAGAAGGTGTAAATGTTCACAAAGGGAAAATACAGAAAATAAACCATTACCATCATGATAACACACAAAACACTGTAATCCCATCGGGAACAGCATAAATAAACATTACAACTGTGATCACTTTCATCACAAGAGAATCACTGTGACTTTCTCAGATGTCAAGATATGCTTCTTGATTCTTACAGTTGTTTCAGGTGTTCTGAGGAATGGGATTACTACCTTTGATATGTCACCTGCAACCCCCCCCAAAAAAACACCTAAAGCAGGAGTCCAGGTAGGTTCTTTGTGAAGGATTTTGCACTGTTATAGCAGGCCAAGTGTATGCTTTTCTTGATGAATGAAGCCTTGATGCAAATATTGGACATAGGATAATTGTCAATACTTTGACCAGGAAGTCTGACTAATCTGATAACTTCAGCATGAGAGAATTAACCTGGAAGGAGAGATGGATGGTAGAAATAACACTGTTTGATACAGTTTCAGAGTAATACAGAAATTGGTTTTTGCTTTTTTTTCTGTTAGATTTAGATGATAATTTGATTACTGATCAGATATACACAAAATGAAAACTTGTGTTTTGAATAATAAGCACAGAACACTGTGGGATGCCACACAGTAATGACAGAAATGAAGAAACAATATATTCATCTCTAATTGTCCAAGTTTTTCCTTCCAAGTTGAAACTGAATAATTTGATGAAGCTTTGTAAACATTACTACTGGCCATTTATTATAGGAAAGGCTTCATAGGTTATTACTAAGCATATGGCCAAGGAGTCATTGAGAAGCTTATTCATGTCTCCCAAACTATAATATAAGTATGCTAGCTGACCTGGTCAAAAGATCATTTCTATAAACTCCAGGTATACGTTTACATTTTTTCTATCCAATTATAAAGGCTAGTTTTGAAGGTAGCCAATGAGATATTCCATCCAATGTATAAGGGTAATCTGTTCCAAACACACATGAAGCAAGTGGATAAAAATCTTTCATGCTAGCAGGTGTTGTTGATATTAGAATGGAGGTTAAATTATTTATTCTGGTTATTTCTTGACTGGTGATTTTGAACAGCAGAGAAGGCTGAATCTTAACATGAGTTGAACAGGAACTTTTACTGCACAAAATGTTAAACAGAGGTCAGCCATCAGAATTCTGTTTGAGCTAATAGATAGGTGCATGGTTTTCAGTCTGTTGAGGTAGCTTAGGTTACCTAAGACTAAGATCTTTTTCTTTAAGAATCTTTAGTATATTACAGTTTGATCAAAGTACTCGGATAGTGCCATCTATGCAATGATAGGCCTTCTTAAGGAGTAATATAGTGGGACTAAATCTTCTATGGACTCAGTGAGCTACCCCAATAGGCAAGCTGTGCAAGGCAGATGGACTTTCTAACCATAAGCAAGACACTGTGTTTATAAGGTAGCTTGTTACCAACATAAGTAGTAAAATATCTGACAATTGTGATTGCTTTGTGGAAGAGACAATGATGTGCTAGGAGAAGGGTCTTGATGATTTACCAAAGGTAATTATGCCTTATCTTTTTGGGATTTTTGGTGAGCCTATGGCTGATGTACCAGCCATTGTTCTGATCCAACACTGATGGATAGTCCATGTGAAATTTGAGTAGTGGTAAACTAAGTAATGTATATCTTTTAACTTATTTGTATAACTGCTTTAAACTACATAGGACATAAAAACTAAGAATATTTCTATTAGTTAAAGGGTTTTGTTTAAAAGTAAATAAAAAGTCTGTTTTAAGGTATAAATACTGTATGCATTTTAATTTTTTCCAGTACTTTTTCCACTGACATAGCAACTACACTGATGTTATACATTTTAGTGCTGGCATAGAAAAATGTTTTTTAAGATAAATGAAGTAATACCTAACAGACCAGTACAGCAAGATAGAGAAATAGGTACAAACCTGGACAAATCCAGACTATACAAAAAACTGAGTATATGTTAAAAGGCAATGAATTAAGTTTATGAGGTTTTTATGTAAAGAAATTGTGATCTTTGATTTCTGATTGGTTGCTTATATATTATCTTCCATCATGTATGATAAAAGAGCATATAAATGAGTACTACATTTTTTTTTAACAGAAGTATTGTTCAAATTCTACCTCTCCCGATGAATATGTGGTAGAATACATTTTCCTTGGTAAAGTCTGAAAAAGATCTCAGTCTGATTTATTAAGTCAGGTATGGTTAAATTAATGTATTCCTCAACAGACAGTGTTATGCTTTATTTTTTTTTTGTTAGAGAGGGCCCATGTTGAAGTCAGTTTTTGACCTGTATGTCTTAGGATTTCTGTGTACAGGGAAAAGAACTGGAGTTTCAGGCTATGCAGGGAAAAACAATTCTTATCAGAGAGTGCGCAAGCTGAAGTCAGTTTTCAACATATATCTCTCAGAATTTCTGTGTGCAGGGAAAAGAACTGGGGTTTCAGGCTATGCAGGCAAAAAAAAAAATCAGTAAGGAATAAGTTGTAAAAGGAAGGAGAAAAAATAGGACTGAGTTGACTCAGTTATTTACAAAGTGAGATGATGGAGCCTGGTTATGAAAACATGGGCAGTGCCTATTGGATTTCAGTAAAAAAAATCATTAAAGCATTTCTTTTGCTCATAACACTTAGCCTATAACCGAGTTTCAAAATTTATAATTTTTGGTTGGAAGAAAGTTGGCCAGCAGACTATAAGTGGCACTCTGGTACAGCTGTCATTTCTCTGAAGAAATCTTGTGACATATACCTCGTTTCAAAGTTTAAACCAGATGTCTCAACTGTCTAGATTTTTGGATAATGTCCAGATTTTTTTTCCTCATATTTTTGTGTGTTTATCATAAAATCTCTTTTTCTGGAAAATCATTGAGGATTGCATTTCAAACTTCATATCCTTCAGAATATATATATTAATGCAAAGCCTGTTATTGTAGCAACTTTCTAAGTTTATAAGAGCAGTATTTAAAATCTGTCCCTATTTTGGGGCCTTTGTCCTCCATTATTTTTGGCTTTGTCCAGACTGTGCAAAGAAGTTAGGAGGTATGTTTTAAATGTGCTGTATTTTACCTCAAATATAACCTGGAAGATCTGTTATTTCTTTTCTAGGGGTTGATATATATATATATATATATATATATATATATATATATATATATATATATATATATATCTCCAATGGATTTGTTGCGCTCTTTCCAAGGATGTAATTTACTTACCAGTCACATGGTTGAAACTTTACTGTTTTTTTGAAAAATGAGTGATTGTGAGTGATGTTAGTGTTAATTAAGTTCTTAAAACTGCATATATCAAAGTTTATAACAGTAAATGTTAATGAGTCATAAAAATTATTTTAAATGTTCACTTAATGGCTTTTATGAGAACTGAACCAGAAAATGATCCTCCATGTATTTATTTGACTGAAATTCCATCAAAGTACAAGTGTGCTTAGTAATTTAAAAAAGAGACTATGTTTGCTTGTTGTTCTAATACAATTGCCAGTCTTCTTCTTCCGGCTTTTCATTGTTAGGGGTTGCCACAGTGGATCACCTGTCTGCTCATGATTTGCAGTGGAGTTTTATGGTGTTGAGTTGCCATCCTGGTGCCCAACCTTCCACAGAAGGCACAAACACCCATACACTCACACCTAGGGCCAATTTAGAGGGTCCAATCCACCTACAGCATGTCTTTGGGATGAAACCAAAGCACAGGGAGGAAACCCACATGACCACAGGGAGGACATGCAGACTCCACAAAGAAGGCACCCCAGCTGAGGATTGAACCAGAGAACTTCTTGCTGTGAGGTGACAACAATAACCGCTTCACCACCATGGCCACCCTTCTAATGCAATTGTCAGTATAGTACATAAAATCTTAGACTAGTATGTTGTTTTATCATTAACAGACAACAGATCGTTTATGACTTTTAGCTTAGCTGACCAAAAACTTATTTATGCTGCTTATAAGAAAAAATAGTGTCCTTCTGTGTTTCCTTTCTTTTTCCAAAGCAAATAATTAAATTGAAGTTGCTCAGTAAGTGGAATTAGTTGGCTGTCTGCCAGAGCCACAGTCCAATATAAAAAGCATATCAGCTTCCTACACTTTGTACAAGATACATGGGGATTTGTTAACAGTGTGGCTGCATTGCAGCTGAGCTAACATGACTTACCATATTAGCAGTACTAGCAGATTTGCTAATCACATATGCATGGGACAAAGGCACATAGCATGACAAAGAGTCTCTCCTTAAGCAAACAGCTCGGTATGGCCACATCATGGTAAGCTACTTTGTGGCCATACCTAAGTACACTGTATAAACAAATGACAGTGCACGGGAAACCAGATGATTCAGAACAAATGAGGACACAGGTCTTCAGTAAGAATGTAATTATCATTGTCAGATAAATAAACAAGAAAATGAATAAGTTAAAGCCTAGTAACAAGCAGATACTGAAGGCTAGAGTTCACCTCATTAACAAAGTCATGGAGAGGGTATTAAGGTGATTTGCATAACAAAATGGTTATAAAAAAGTTCAGCAATAAAAATATTTAGAAAAATGCAGCTATAAACATGACTACACCTTTCAGCCTCCTGAGCCAAGAATTCTGGGGAAACATACAAATAATGTGGGGACAAAGGCACAGAAGTATGAACAAATAGTCAATCACTCTGTTATCTGAAAGTGGATAGAATAAGTTGTTACATTTTCTGAAGAGCATGAAGTCTGAAACCCAAATATTAATCATTAGTGACTGCAGTCCTTGTGGATATGTCAGAAAACCACAAATATCATGAGGAATAGACCATATAACTATGATCAAAAAGGTGAACAAGCTGTGAAACTCATGACAGGTGAGAAGTACATGCAAGGTAGATATGGGATATGACAGTAAACCAGTATTGTGTTCTAACAGCACTGCTTACCTTACAACAATAGGATGTGTTAGTTATGCATCCATACTATACCATGAGGATAAGTTAAAAATAGAAGCTGCATCAGTGTAGCACTGCAACCCATATGCCACTATACCCACACTGAAATGTTAAGGTGAGACTCCACAGATGTTATAGTCAGTGCAAGGGATAATAAAAACACTTATCTGTTTCACATCTGTATGTGGATTGCAATAAAACAGAACAAGTAATAAACCTTTAGGGAAGTAAATCCAGAAATCTCAGTCTAGAAAATACCATACAAACACATTAACAAGGGTAGGTAGTCAAACAGTGGTATTGCATACCCCCCCCCACAACACAATAAATAGCTGTGTAGTACTATACAGATCACATAAATAGCCATTAATAAGACATATCCCTCAACATGTCATCAGAAAAATGACAGTAGTATCCAGCTAAGTTATGTTTAAACAGTACAAACAAAACCCACATACTGTGCTAAAGCATGACAGGATAACTAACATTCTGGAAAATCTACCAGATTAGAACATTAAGAGACAAGCTTAGGGATGAGATTGATCTCCTGCTAATACCACTATCAGTTTTTGACCACTGTAGTAGCAGGGCATGCTACAAAACCACTGGGAGCATAGATGATTGGGATAACACATTTCCAGGGTACAAACAGTTGATATTAGATAAAAAATGCACACACCTGTATTTGAACTCCTGCCTGTTTATTAATATATTTACCAGAATAGGGTATTACCAAGGCATGCTTGCAGAATACTCAGGAAATAGATGTCTGTCAAATAGAGTTCTGGAGACCAGGCTAGGTAATATCAGACAATCAAAATGCACCTACCTTCATTTGAATTCCTGACTTTGTTCAAGGATAGAGTCACTAGCATGGGATAATAGCAAGGCATGCTAACAGAATACTCTAACAGAATACTCATGAAAAGGATGGCTGTCAAATACACTTCAGGGTAACAGACTAACTGATATCAGAAAACAAAATGCAAAGATGTGGTGATAATTGAACACTTGACTTTGATCAAGAACAAAAGCACCAGAATAGGGAATTAGCAAGGCATGCTAACAGAATATTCAGGAAAAGGTGTCTGACAAATACATTTCAGGGAAAAGAATACATGATATCAGGCAAACAAAATGCACATACTTGGGCTTGAACTCCTGATATAGCATCTCCTGAGGAGGGTGTTAGCCAGGCTTACTAACAGTGTACACAATGAAAGGGTGAATGTGAAATACATCACATGGGAAAAGCTAAGTAATATCTGGCAAACAAAATGCACTTACCTGGTTCCTACCTCATTACCTTTTAAAATGATAATGAAAATGTATTTCTATGTCTTTCATATGCCACAAAATAATTTGTTCTGAAAAGGTGTAAATACACCTAGACATGTAAAGTGGAAATAACACTACAGACTGTAAAATGCACATTTAAAAATTATATAACACAGGTAGAGTGTGAAATCCATCACTCAATGTATTATTCTAGTGAGGCATCGAATTTGCTAGAAGACAATACCATAGTACCACATTTAATGCTTACATGGTATTATTATTACCATATGATATGACAATTATTAGTATTCCACAAGAGAGATCAGAACAGCAAAGATTTAAACCCTGCCTGGCTCACCTTGTGCACTAGCTAATAATGCTACAGAACAAGGTATACAACACTTATCAGAAATCACATATCTGAAGGAAGGTCATCAAGTGCGTGTGTGTGTGTGTGTGTGTGTGTGTGTGTGTGTGTGTGTGTGTGTGTGTGTGTGTGTGTGTGAGTATGGCCATAATTAAAAGTGAGTTCAATACATATGGGAGGAAAATCCTCCCCTTGTGAAAGTGTCACAGCACATTGGTGTATTAAGTCAGTATTGCCTATCAACAATTGGTCTGCATACAGTGTCCAAAAGACTGGATTTGAACCCCTGCCTACTTAACTCATAGTAACATGACCTGTGCATTAGCGATTAATGTCACAGAACTATTCATCCAGCAGTTGTCAGAAAGCACACATTTGAAGGGAGTATGACAACATTATAGAAGACTGATGAATGAGCATTGTACAACAGACAACAAAAATCAGTGGATTGCAAGCCTCAAAATAACTTACAGTTTTAACATCACATCAAAAATACATTGAACTCTGTAAGCTGAAACAGTTGACATAATAAATATGTTTACTTGTATCGCTATTATTTTCCTTCATGCATCAAGACAAAGTTTCATAGCATGATGGTCAGCATAGCTATGTGGCTTTATACTTAGGTATTATTATATGTGTGCTTTGTGCTAATTTCAAGCTTTATTGTGTCAATTTTTATGTGTTACGCCTAGCATTCCACTATTTATCTGTTTTTATCTTTTTATTTTGTATTAGTTAATGCCATCTCTGCCATGTTCAGCGAACACTTTAATAAGTGTACTCATTAATATTTACACGTTTCATTGTTTTAAATAGTGACACTTTGTGATCAATATATGCTTCTAGGGCATAATCGTGCTTACAAATACTGTCTATTTTAGGCACAGGACAGCACGTAATATAGGCTCACCTTTTTTCTCTTAGAAATTTAAACATTGTTTCTGTTGTTCAGTACTTAGATGCTTAGAACGTGCTCACCGCACGTTGAGTTACCATAGCGCATGAAGTTAGGTTGTACTCAATTGCATTCAGAGTTCCTACAGCACACGGCACTTTACAACTTGTAAACAGTTTGTTTTACGTGGAATCTAAGAGGTTCCTATTTGTGGAATTTTTTAATCTTGGACAACAGCCTTTCACCGATATGATGAGGTCTGACTCCTTGATGAGGCACATCGCGAAATACATTATATTCGCTATGTTGTTTTGTGGTAAAGGTACGCTCACATTTTTAGTACAGTGTTCTCGCTATATTAATTTTTAACCTGATATATGCAAAGTTGCATTCGACACACCACTATCTTAGTAGAGATGCTAGATATTGAAACGCGATAAAACTTGCTGTTTATCTAAGGATTTTAATGTTTTTAACACCATGAGGAGAGAGAATGTTCAGGGTTTTAATGAATGTAGCAACAGTTTTTTAATGATTGTAGAATGATATAGGACCAAGCACAATGCTCCTTTTATTTTTTAGAATGTATCAGGGTATATGCATATTTTTACTTATTTGCA